>NC_135717.1:48270513-48570513 GCF_964656455.1 Halichoerus grypus | reverse complement strand
TTCATGCCTCAGGGGAGGATTCAACAAGAACAATAGCAGGGTTATTCACAACACCCTGTTTTACTTAGAAACAGTGCTGCGGAAAACCATGTAAATCCATAATGTGCCTGATTTTATATCTTACATATGTATTGACATGAAAACATTTTTACATATGTAAAAAGAGGGAAGAAATATTGGAGTTTGTTTACGTAAAAAATAGAAGTGTGGGAACAATATTTGCTATAATTTTCCAGACTGTTCGCTTGTGCTTAAGGCCATTTCTACCAAGCTTTTAAAAACAAGGCATTCTATTTCTGTTAGTGACAACAGGTCTAAACACAGCAAGGAGAAGAAAAAAAAACTATGTAACTCATATTAATGAATCAATTAGTATGTGTATGATGGATGCAGTCTCAATTTTACAGGCAGCTACTTGTCCCGTCCAGAGTCCTATCGGTCTGGTACCATCCATCATGAGTCAACAGTAAAAACAGGGAAAGGAATATTCTAGACCATCAGTCAATTTTGACTACAGTGGTTTCACATCTATCTGGTTTATTTTGTAGTAGTTGATACTCATGTCTTTTTGTTACTGTCTGACATTAGAGCGGGTCTAGCTGGAGCAGAAATGTAGCAACATCCCTGCAAATCCCACACTCTAATATGTGACTGCGTGTGAGCAGACGTGAAGGCTAATGTTAGTGCCTACCTCAATAAAAATACTTAGTAGGTAAACTGATTTATTCACAACACTTTATAATCTGTTGGGTGTTTATTTTGTTTTCCAAAAATGTGTGTGGATATGTGTGGGACGTAAATTCACGTTGGCAGTAATAGTAATCCACAATGTAGCGACATGTATCATGATTCCAATTCATTTTGGGAAGAATTTCTAACCACAAGGAAAACGTGTATCAGAAAGGACAAGTAGGAGGACTACATTTTGAAGGCTGTTTCTTTCTCAGCTCTCACGACATCCTACCACAATGTTCCTTATGTCACAACTGAACTATTCTTTTCTCTCACTCCCTCATGACCTCCCTATGTTGCCACAACTTTCTAACACAACCATCTTCCCATTTCAAGTCTCCTAAACATGATAAACTTCCTGTTGGTGAAACTTGTCCTCCTACAACTACCAAAACCCAGACATTTTTAGAAAATCCAGAAGACCCAATAGTTGTGACCTTTCCCTTGCACACTCAAATCCTCTGTTATGATTAAAGCCTCAACCTTGCGGCGACCTGGCTGGCTCAGTCGTTAAGTGTCTCCCTCTGGCTCAGGTCATGATCCCAGGGTCCTGCGATCGAGTCCTGCATCGGGCTCCCTGCTCAGCGGGGAGTCTACTTCTCCCTCTCCCTCTGCCACTCCCCCCTGCATGTGCTCTCTCTCTCTCTTCATCTCTCTCTCTCAAATAAATAAATAAAATATTTTTTTAAAAGCCTCAGCCTTGCCCTCCCTCTTCACATCATAGTTGTTCCAGCAAATGTGAATGCACTGTGAATACCTGGCTTGATGTGGTAAAGCTGGTTCTCTGTCCATGGGGAAAAAGGCTATCTACCTTGCCCGCACTGAAGCCAAGAGGCAGCATATGTATCCCTGTGTGCCCCAGAGCCCCCCACCCCACCCCACCACCACGTCCTGCTAGTACTTTCCCCTCTAGCTCATAGTGTCTTGGGGTACTTTTGGAGAGGAACAAGTCTGCAGAACAGGCTAGTGCACCTAATACAATGAGAAGACACGTTTCAGGCTGCAGGATCCAGTGTGCCCAGCACAGGGCATCTGGAAGAATGCAATAAATGTGAAGGGAAAATCTCTCAATAGCAGTATGCAGCCTCAACGTAGTAAGGGGGAAAGACGAGTGTTATCTTACCACCATCTGAGTTGCACTTGATGGGAAAAATGTGAACTAACAGCTCCCAGAAGAGCGCCTGACACAAATGTGCAGGAAAATTGTTTTGACCAAATCGGCAGTCTGATAATGTTGATTAGCTGATGCCTGCCGAGGACTGGGGCTTTGTTTTACTGGAAGACGTCAAGGGGGGATAGGAGAATATGCAGTTTGGAGTTCAGGCAGCATGAATCTAGCTCTTCTGATGGATAAATATGAGCTCTTGGACAATGTACTTATTGATGCTGGTCAAAACTTACTTTTTCCTGCAACTACAAAGGGGAAGTAAAAGAATGCTTATATCACACAGTTGATGGGAGAATCAAACGAATACATGACTCTAAAAACTACCTAGCGTAGTGCCCAACTAGATATTGCTGTGGCTACTTCCCTACCACCTCCCCCTGAGACTGCCCTCCAAGGAAGCCATCCTGACCCAGACATTGAACTTCACTGCCTGCCTTCCTGGGTATAGCAGTAACCTCTTAACCATCCTCCATTTGTGTGTGTTGTCTCACTGTCAATTCACCTCCACTCATTTTTTTATTCCAAAACTATTTATGACATGCCTTCTATGCAAAGGAATGGACTGTCCTCATGGACTATTTCCTCTCAAGGTCCTGGAAACCCTGATATGAACTTCTGCTGGCTGGTCATTTCTTCAGGTTATGGTTCTGGCCACTACCTGAAGTTCCTGTCACCTGCCAGACCACATCCCACTCCACCCTATCTGTCCTACCCAGGGCCTGTCTGAGACCGAGTGGTGTGTGTGTGGCTTACAGTGGTGTCCTTGTTCTCTCCTTGTGTGGTGCACGTGACGGGACTCCATAGCATCCATCCTTCAGGCACTCAGTACATTTTTTTCACCTAACAATCTCAACATATGTTTATTTTTTGTAATTCTAAGATGGTTCTCCAAGATTTTTCTGCCTTAGTCTCCAGGACTGTGAATATAAGGAGATAGATCATTCCCACGATCACATTACATGATATGGCAAAGGAATTTGCAGAAGCTTTGAGGCTACTAATCAGCTGACTTTGAGTTGAGCAAAAGGGAAATTATCTGGATGAGTCTAACGTAATCATAGGAACCATTTAAAAGTGGAATGTTCCCGCCCCCAAAATAAAGAAATAAATACATTTTTTAAATATTTTTATTCATTTATTTTAGAGAGAGATGACAAAGAGTGCAAGCAGGGGGAGAGGCAGAAGGAGAGGAGAGAGAGAATCTCAAGAAGACTCCCCACTGAGCTCAGAGCCTGACACGGGGCTCCATCCCACAACCCTGAGATCTTGACTTGAGCCGAAATCAAGAGTCAGATGCACATCTGACTGAGCCACCCAGGTGCCCCAGTAAATAAATAAATCTTTAAAAAAAATGAAAAGCAAAAAGGGGAGCCTATGTGGCTCAGTGGGTTAAGCGTCAGACTCTTGATTTTGGCCTAAGTCATGATCTCATGGTCTTGGGATGAGCCTTGTGTCAGGCTCTGAGCTCAGTGGGGAGTCTGCTTGGGATTCTCTCTCTCCTCTCCCTCTCTCTCTACCCCTCCCCCCCACTCAAGCATGCACGTGTGCACTCTCTCTCTCAAATAAATAAACAAATCTTACAAAAAAATTTAAAAAGAAAGAAAAAGTGGGAAGTTTTTTTAAGCTGCTGATAGAAATCACAGATTTTAAGGATGAGAAGAAATGAAACTGACCCTAGGAGCAGAAAACAGGCCTGCTGGTAACCAGCAAGAAAACAGGGACCTCAGTCCTACAACCACAAGGAATTAAATCCAACCAACAACCTGAATGAGCTTGAAAGAGGACCCTGCCCCAGAGCTTTCAGGTGAGAGATCAGGCTGCCATCTTGAATTTATCCTGTGAGACCCTAAGCAGAGATTCCCTCTGAGCCTGACTGGATTTCTGACCTACATAACTGTGAGACCATAAGTGGGTTTGTTTTAAGATACTGAGTTTGTGGTGATTTGTTACACAGCATTAGAAACCTAACACAGAAGTGTCCCTTCCCCTCCTCATTTAAGATAGACTGTTTATCACTGGTTTTCAACAATTGGATGATAATGTCTCTTGGCACAATTTCTTCATTTTTTTTCTGCTTATAGTTCACTGAGCTTCTTTTATCTCTGCATGTATAGTTTTTTTTAATCAGATTTGAATTTTTTTCCCATCATTTCTTCAAATATTTTTTCTATCCCTTTATTTCTTTCTTCTTTTGAGGCTCTAACTATACATGTATTTTGGCTACTTGATGCTACCCCAAAACTCACTGATGTGTTATTTTTCAGTCCATTTTTTCTTTCTGTAGTGCATTTAGAATAAAACTTAAAATAAAACTGGATGGTATATATTACTATGTCATCAAGGTGACTGATTTCTTCTGTAGTGTCTATCTTGCTAGCAATCCCATCTAGTTTTATTTTCATTTCAGATATTTTATTTTTCATCTTAGGTATTAAATATGCATCTTTTTTATATCTTCTTGTGTCTTCATTATATTCTTTCCTTCCTCTACCTTCCTGAACATGTGAGGTACATTTATAATTGCTGTTTTAACAACCTGGTCTACTGTCTTTTATTTGTCTCTTATTTTTGGCTTTGTTTCTATTAACTGGCTTTTTTCTCTTGGTTATGGGTTATGTTTTCTACTTTTATGCAGGCTTGTTAATTTTTGATTGGATACTAGAAATTATGAGTCTTACATTGTTGGATGCTGGATTTTTTTTCAATTATTTTGGGCTTCTTGCTGTGTGCAGTTATGTTACTTGGAATTAGTTTGATTCTTTGCAAGATCGCCTTTAAACTGTGCTAAGATTGGTCCAGTACAACCTTTAGTCTGGGGCTCATTTGGCTCCACTCCTAAGGCAGGACTTTTCTGAGGACACTATGCAATCTTCCCATGTATTAGGAGACCTTCTTATCCTGTCTCATAGGAATACAAAATACTAACAGCTCTGTCTCCAGTGATTGTCTCAACGATTTATTCCCAGTGATTCTTTCCCTATGCTATCTCCTTACACATGTGATTAGATGAACCCAGAGCCAAAGACCCAAGAGACACTCTCTGCAGATTTCTAAAGCTTACTCTCCTTATTCAAGCATCAACCTTCTCTCGGTACTATGTCCTGCAAATTCTCCCCTTAACTCTGAGCTCTATCTCCTCAACTTAGTGAGACTGCCAGATGCTCTTTGGGTTTCCCCTCCCTGATCTGCATGCTGGAAACTCTCACCCTGCTGTGAGTTGAAGCACTTGTAGGGCTCATCTGGTTCATTCTCCTTCTTCTGGGAATCAGTGTTCTGTGCTGCTTGTTTTCCAATAAATGAAATTCATCATTCACATATTCTGCCTGGTTTTCTGCTTATGTAATGCATAAGGGTAAATTCAAGTCCTGTTATCTGATTATAGAACCAAGTGGTAGTTGTAGGCACCCAGTTTTCATAAATTCAAGGACCACATACTAAAAAACCTACAAAGGTCAGGCAAGTAATGCAAATGACTTAAGGGGAGTCAGCAGAAAAGAGCAGGGCTTTGGCCCATAATTTGTACTTAAAATACAAAGTACGGGGCAAAAAAATTATGTCTTGCAATGTAGTAGGCCACCATATTGTGCATTCAGTTCTGTACCCTCTCTTTCCATCTCTCCTTTGAGTGCAAATCAAAACTATCAGAAACTTCTCACTTGCAAACCTTTCATAGGATATGGATGTTTGTAGTGTGCATTTAATTCAGTACATTAACTTTTAAGGATGTTTGCATTTTCCACCTCAACTATAATTATGTAGTCTTTCTTTTCAGAAAAATTGAGAATTTCAGCCAAAATTTGAGGGAGGTCTTTATGGGAAATGGCTTATGAGAATGTAATGGGGGATGAGAAGAAAGCAGAGTTGAAAATGGACAAAACTCCAGTACAAACTCTGAAAATCACATTTATTTTATCCTGAACAATAGAATCAGAAGTACAATGACTCAATGCTAAACATTATAACATGAGCAGTGATA
The DNA here is from genome assembly GCF_964656455.1 of Halichoerus grypus. Taxonomy (NCBI): domain Eukaryota; kingdom Metazoa; phylum Chordata; class Mammalia; order Carnivora; family Phocidae; genus Halichoerus; species Halichoerus grypus. The sequence continues at coordinate 48,564,637 of NC_135717.1, read as the reverse complement.
GTTATAATTATTTTTCAGAAGATCACTGCAGTCTTCCAGCTAACTGGTGCATCTAATCAAGTCTCAAGAACTAAAATAGAAATGTGCATTCACAGGTTCTAAGTACATGTTTATAGTTATTCATACCTTTGTTTAAATTCACTGCATACAAGATACTTTCAGTAATATGTCAAATGGTGATATAAAAACCCTGTATCTTGAAAAAAGTAGTAATTAAAAAAAACACAAGGAAGTGGGTAGCTAATGTTCACAGGCATCCTTAAAATTTGCTCTAATATTTTTATCTCTACTTAACACGCATATAGTAACTAAACCACAAAATGATGATCTGGGTGCATATTATCTAGCTGCCTATTCCTGCCTAAGAATACAATAATAGCAACAACAAAGCCTGGACCAAATGTAGGACCTCATGCTTAGTGGAGTCTCCAACTCACTCAACTTCTGGAGGAATAAAAAGACACCCAGTAAAATCATCTGAGAAACATACCTAGAATGGTAGATTTGATCAATCAAATTCTGTGAACTGGAAAGGTATTTTTACATCTCAGGAATTTTATGGGGGATTTTGAGGAAATAATACTGTCCAGTTTCCCCACCACCACCCTGGAAAATGAAAAACTTGATGTTTTGCATACTTCAACCTAAAAGAATAAATTGGTGAGAGAAATGCAGTTTTCAAATAAGAATACCTGAGGAAACATATAATCCAACAGATAAATGATCAGTAACCACTGAATTCTCACTATGAGAACCTATTTGTCTAATAAGTGCTGTATGTCCCATTGTTTCCACATAAAGGTTGCTCAATGCAAATGGCAAAAAAAAAATCATTCATTTCAATAACTCTATGCAAATTATTTTTTAAAACCACCAAGTGAAAATGAAGCCTAAGCCTTCTCAGACATAAAACAAATTTAATTGTATACCGATAGTCATTATTTTAACCTAGCCAAGACCTTCCCCAGGGCTCATCTTAGGAAAAGTTAAGAGTACTTGGTGTGACTTAAGAGCAATCAAATACCACCAACCATTCTAACAAATTCTTAACAAGCTAGTCATATAATTTCCTACAATCCACCAATTGGAAAATCATGTTAATTAGCTAGTGTGATGTGAATTTTAAAGATGAGGTATTTATTGATAGTGTTAAAGACTGGAGAATGACGCAGGGCTTACTATGAATTATTTTAATTAGATTTTAGAGATATCCCCATTTCCCTCATCTATTCAGTAATGAAGCTCTGTTGATCCCTTTGTGAATTCTTTCTTTTTTTTTTTTTTTCTTTTATGGCTCCATTCCCATCCCAGATGCTCTAGTTCAGAAATTCATCATTTCTCATCTCGATTACTACAACAATTTGCTAAAGCCTTACTGCACCCCAGTCCTGTTTTGTCCTAGCAGTGTATTATAATATGATGTTTCTTCACTTAAAATCTTTTAATGACTGCCTAATACAAATGGATAAAGTGCAGATCTTTAATGAAGATTCTAAGACCCTTAATATCAGGTGACTGACTACCTTTCTCAACTCATCTCTCACCATTAGCCAAATGCTCCAGCCAAAACCCAACTAACTAGAGTCCCAGGAATAGCTCCTGTCAGCAAAGCTCCTTAGTTATGTACATGCCATTTCCCTATGAAAAATTCCCCATCTAGCTCCCCACATACCACATTTGACCCTGGCCATTGAGTCCATTGATGGAGTAGTTAACTCCTACTTACCTTTCAGGACCCATCATGGATCTCACCTCTTTGAATCCTCCCCAGGAATGTCCCAGGGCACCCCAATGTTATGGGAAATTATCTTCTTACGCCCATAGTCTTTGGCACATAATCCCATAATAGTAAACATAGTAATCGTGTCTCACAACAGAACCCTTGAGTAGTATAAGCTTTTTGAGGGTAGGATTTGTGTATTTATCTTTGTCTTTCCTAGGGACTCATATTGTGCCTTCTGATTGATAAATTTTTTGACTGGATGAATGCAAATGTTGGAGTAATAATTTGACAATTAAAAAATGCAACACTTTTAGAGACTACTATGTGCCAAGTACTTTGGTAAATTATATTTGTTTTATCCTACCACAAGCTTTCCTACAGATCCATTCATTCATTCATTCATTCTTCAAATAGTTACTGAGAACCTATCATGTATCAGGCAAAATCTGGGGGTTCAGTAATGTATCCATCAGGATCTGGCAGGAAGTTGAAAGTAAATTCAATTCAATTCAATTGGGTTATCTGGAGAGAATTTAATATACGTAGTAATTTACCAAAGTGTGAGCAAAGTGAAGGTACAAAATAAGGGGTAGTAGAATGTCCCTATCCCTACAACTCTGTAAATGATCCCCTTGTTAATAGATTCTGCTTGAGTTATCCAGATTTGGGTGTACCATCTGTTTCTTATTGAGACTAACTGATGTAAGCATATATCCAGAATTCAATCACTTCCCACCGTCTCCAAGACTAGCTCTCTCATCCAGGCCACTGTCATCCCTCACTTCAGCCGTGGCCACTCTCCCCTCTCACTGCTTCTTGTTTTTAAAGATTTATTTATTTATTGAGGGGGGGAAGGGGCAGAGAGAGAGAATCTCAAGCAGACTGCATGCTGAGCAGGAAGCCCATCGTGGGGCTCAATCTCACCACCTTGAGTTCATGACCTTAGTGGAAACCAAGAGCTGGAGGCTTAACTGACTGAAACACCGAGGCGCCCCTATCATCTCCCTGTTTCTTTCCTTCTCCACTCAGTTACCCACAGAGTCACAGAGAGGCGTGTTTCAAATGCTGATCAGATCATGCCATTTTTTCTGATTAAAACTCCCTAAGGGATCACCATCCCTTTTGGAGCAAATTTCAAATGACTCCAGCGACCTGACAAGGCTGGCCCATGCCTTTCTCTCTTCCTTTGTCTCTGTCACTCTCTAGCCTTCCTGATGTTGGTATGAAGATGCTGAGCCCCCTGCAGCTCCCAGGCTTTTCACAGAAGGATTACCCCCAGTTTTTCACACAACTCATTACCTCCATCCCTTGGGGTCTCTGCTCTTGTGTCACCTCGGACAAGCCTTCCCCTACCACTCTCTGGAATAACTGCTCTGTCCATCCTTCTCTTTTTCCTTGACTTGTTGAGTTACTTATTTTATTTTATTATTTATTATCAGTTGTGGCACTTAACTACTCTCTTTTTTATGTATTTATTTACTTGGTTTGTGTTGATTTCTAGTTTCTCTGATCAAAATACCATTTCCCCGAGAGTAGGGTCTGTACCAGAACTATCCACGGCTGTAACCAAAGTAACAAAGCTCTCGGCACATAGTAGTCATCCTATTTGAAATACTGTTAGAGAAGAGCATTTGCAGGTATCATTAATAAGGTGTATAGGATGCCAAGTATGAGACTTAACATAATAGGTATTCAATAAATGATAACTTTTATTATGTACGAAACTAAAGATAAAAGCAAAATGACATCCTAGAACATGCTCTTTTTTAGTTCTTCCTTATATATAAGAATAAGACCTAATATAACTCTCAAATTCTTATTTTGAAACCCATACCTAAGATTTAAAATAAATTTTACCAATTGTAACTGAAAATCAACAGTATTTTTATTGATATATCTGTGTGTGTATGTACACACACACACATATTCTCACAGCATTTGTAATTTAGTAGATAATAAATTACAATCATTTCTCTAGATGAATTTAGGGAATATTAGCATTATGACAGTAAATATAAATATTATCAGTGCAAATTTTATGAGTTAATGAAAAAGCTAAGTGCTACTATTAACTGAATATTTACTACATTTTTATTCCTAGGAATAATGAGAGATTAACCATTTTAAAATGCTAATAATACTAGTTTTACTTTTTGTTATTTTTTTGCTAAAACACAAAGAATAGTGGCTTGGCATTCTTATTTAATTCTTATGGACTCAATGATAAGTTTTAAGGTTTAAACAACATATCTGAATTTTTTAACAGGCTCCATTTGCCAAATTTGGGATGATTTGACCTGCTTGTAATAAATATGGTATCTTATTTATTGAAAAAAAATATATGTGTTGTGTTTAAAGACTATAGTTGGGCTTATACCTACTAGCAATTAACAGTAAATAATAAAATACCCAATCAGGGGGGTGCCTGGATGGCTCAGTCAGTTGAGTGTCTGCCTTCGGCTCAGGTCATGATCTCAGGGTCCTGGGATCGAGCCCCAAGTTGGGCTCCCTGCTCAGTGGGAAGCCTGTTTCTCCCTCTCCTTCTGCCCCCCCCCCTTGCGCTCCCTCTCTCTCTCTCTCTTTCTCTGTCTAATAAATAAATTAAATCTTTAAAAAACATTTTTAAAAACCTAACCATATATTAAATAGGTTTATATTTTTAAGACTCTGTACAACTTATAAGAAATGTTTTCTCCCATGTGTTCCAGTTAAATATGATCATTCATTCATTCATAACCATAAGCACATCAAGTGATAAATCTACCCCTTTTAAAAAAGCATTTTCTTCTCGAAAATTGTGAAATGTAAAAAATGATCTTTTCTTTTTTCCAGACAATTTAAACAAGGCAATAAATTAAAAAATCAATATAAGTCAATTTGCAGCATATGTCCTAGGAAGAGTTAGGTAGGAATATAAATCAAATAAATATAAGTCAATTAAATTCAATAATATTAAAAGGGTACTACAAATATAACTGTTATACTCATCTGCTAAGGAAATCTCTCTAAGTGCATGGATATTTTTATAGCCAATAAAAATCCATTTTACCAAATAGAAAAGGGAACCCTTCTATCGCCGTGTACACTTTCACAATCCCATGCCCATATTTTCGTCAATGGTCATTTAATTTTATACTACTATTGTTGAAAAATTATGTGTAGTACACTGCAGATTCTCCCGTCTGCCTTTAGAAATGCTCCAGAGTATCTTTAAAAGATTGATAAATTATTCATTTCCTGAAGTTGTGCACCGGAGCTTTGCAGTCCGTAAGTCGTCTGTAATAAATTATGCAAGGTGCACCTTACAGACACGGGGTCTGTAAAGAGACCCCGCATGTGCTACATTCCTCATACAGAAGAGGTGGTTTCATTCACTGGCATGTTTTGATATCCTTCCAAGTGATTACAAACCTTTACACAATCTAGAAATTTACTTTGCATCCAAATTGCTGCAATTTCATTATGCCAAAAACTGTCCTCCAGCAGCATTTAATCTTCCCTTTGGAAAAGGCCAGTATATAGAAATCATTTTGCTTTGCACCATTTTCTGATCAGGCCCCAGGTCCACCATTTATTTATCCATTTGATAGCAGAGGTTTACCCTTAGCTCTTCTGTTTTTGTTTGTTTGTTTGTGTTTTTTTTCATGTAAATTGAAATTCTCTTTCTGATATGACATTAGGGGTTGTTTTTAGATTTAATTTGACTATAACCATATCATGATTCTCCTGGAATATTTCAACAAAATTCAATATTCTTCTGGAATATTCCATCTGAGGGCCACCCTACCTCCTTTTCTGTCCCCCAAAGCTGGGAAGGTTTTTCTAGTTAGAGACTCCTTGATCTGTCCTGGCTAACTTTCAACAGTGAAAATATAATACACACTTGCAATGAGACTTCAACTATCAACTATCAAATTTAAGTCTATCAAAAGCTGTCTTCTGGCAACATTTCATTGCAGTGTAGATACTCAGTGATTTCAGGAAAGCAACTGGTTTCTAGAATAGTGTGAGAAACACCAGGATATGATGGTGGGAACACCTGGGCTCCTCAATTTGGCACCCGTGTAAAGCATAAACTCACAAACCTGCTATAAAGCAAAACCTGACCTTCACTTTATATCCATGTTTAATTCCTGCATTTGAGTCAATGTGAGATGTACCTTTCATTCCTCTGGATTCCAAGGAGGAAAATCAGTGTCAATATTTCCTACAGCACATCATTCATTTAACCTATGTCCCAGAAATTCTGATCCTCAGGATGTGCCAAAACAAGATATATACATATATATACATATATATATATATTCTATATATATATATAATATATATATATATTCACCAAAAGATGTGTAAAAAATATTTGTAAGGGTACTATTAGTAACAGCCAAAAATAAGAAAAAAATCCAATGTCTTTCATTAGTAAAATGAATAAACTGTGGTATGTTCGTGCAATGGAATATTATCCAGCAGTGAGAATTAACACAATAATATGGATTACTCACAATTATATTAAGCAAAAGAAACCAGACACAAGATATATATACTATATAACTCATTTATATATGAAGTTCAGACACAAATATACAGTATCAGAAATCAGATCATGATTATCCTGTGAAGGGAACAGTGACTGGAAAGAAGCAGGAGGAGTCTTCCGGAATTCTAGTAAATTCCATTTCTTCATCTGGGTGCAGGTCACACAACTTGTTCATGTTATGAAGATTCATGGCGCTGTGCCCTTATGATTTGTCCACTTTTCTGTATGTATGTCACACTTCAATAACAGGTCGTAAAAACAAAACCTCAAAAAAGATCTAAATGCAAGCAAAACATATCAACTAGGAGAATGAATGTTTCCCCAAGTTATCAGCTCATTGGCAATGCAGGAACTAAAACTCCATGGATTCTTAGAAAAATAGCATGTCTACCTTTTACGTCACCAGTTTAAAACTGCCGGTAAAGATTGATAACATCTGAGGTTCCACGCATGTTATTCAAAACAGATTAGAGTTCTGATTTAGTCGTGTCAGTTCCTACGGTGCTTTGTCAGTGGGCTTGGGACACGGAATAATTGTGCAGACTGTCATCTCGAGATGGACCAAGATCGTTTGGAGGAAACTTCACCGACCCAACTTCTACATGCTGCTGCTGGCTGTTGCGCCCTCATAACTCAAACCAGAAAAAAAGAATCAAAGAGACTAGAATTCCACCCTACGCTTCCTTCACTAAAGGTCACTCTTCGATGTTGATGAGATCTGTACCGCGATGAGACGCACCACCACGGAGGGATTTCCCATTCCTGTGATCTTCACAGACCTCATCCCTCGTTTCCAGTGATGTTATCAGCCTGGACTCCGTCAGCGTTATTCATACCAATCAGTAGCTGAGAAAATTGCACGGCCACCAAAATGCAGAGTCATTGTTCCGACGGGTCTGCTGGTGGCTTTTTGATCCCCCCCGAATGGTTTTGAAGTAGCAGATTCAGTGATGATTCTCCTTCTGATTGAATTAGCGCCCCATAGAAGTCTGATTCTTTCATCTTCCCTCTACTGTCTACCCTCCACTCACATGAGGATTTCAATTTAAAGGTGATCAAGAAAGCAACATCTAGTTTCAAGGAATAATTGTCTCTTTTGATGTGATCTGTTTTACATAAAAATGAATAAAGATGAACATTTATGGAGAAGCACTTGCCATTTGAAAGCGTTTTACAATCAGCAAGCAGTTTTGCTCTGAGCTTCTAGGGAAGGAAAATTAGTCTTCCTCCACCACCACCTCCTTCATCCCCCTACCCCCGCTTTTTTTTTTTTTTTTTTTTTTGTAGAAAAGACTAAATCCAAATGACCTAGACAAAACTTGAATAGCAAGTTGCTCATAGGGCTGTCTAGGACCAGGGGCCCGGTTTATGGAGCTCTGTGAGTTGAGGGGGTTTTTGTCTTATGATATACTTAAAAAGACAACATAACACAGCACTGTGTGGTAATATATATGACTGCATCTTTATCTATCCCTCTCTCCTTATGATTTCTTTGGCATACTAAGTCTATTTGCATCAACCCATACCATAACACTTTCACTCCAATTATTGTGGGGGCAGACATAAAATTTCATACAAAACTTAGTATATCTTTGTCCATCAAGCTGTATGTGCTGAACGTTACCAAAAGACATACATTTATCTTTTCAACTTTTTTGCCATTTCCCCATACCAAGGAGATCAGGAGCAGGAAAAAGCTTGGTGTATCAAATAGAGAAATGCATTACACACTGAAAGGGCTCTACTTTAAATATCATACTTTATCAAATGGAAAATCTACACAGTACAAATAGAAGAAGATACATTTTGAGAGTTTATTAAATAGAACAAGGGGTGCCTGGGTGGCTCAGTCGGTTAAGGGTTAAACATCTGGCTCTTGATTTCAGCTCAGGTCATGATCTCAGTGTTATGAGATCCAGCCCCATCTCACCTCCGTGCTCAGTGGGGAGTCTCTTCTCTCCCTTTCCCTCTACCCCATCCCCCATCTCTCTCATAAATAAATAAATAAATCTTTAAAAAAAAAAAAAGAACAAGCAATCCAGATCTTCTAATGCTGATATTTCTGCTCAATGCTTTCATCTTCTTTGACTTTTTTACATGATGTTGGATTTGAGATCAACACGCAGTGAGTTTTTATTATTTTTGAAAAGTAGAAAACAATGGTAGTCCCTCCTAGTTAACCCTGAACTTGAAAATAGATACATAGCAATTGAAGACAACAACAACAAACTCCTCGAACTTTCATTGGCACCTTTTCTACCAGGGTGGCAGCTGATGTTGAAAATGACATAAAAGGTGGAAACCCCCATCACACTCCCTGTCTATGCAGGCAGCTTTGCCTTCTGTTTCAGGTCTGTCTTTCAGTCCTTGAAAGTTACAATGTAAAGACTTGAAAACTAAAACTGAAAAAAAGAAAATCAAGATGTGTAGAAATAAAAATGAATGACTTTAATGCCCATAAACAGAAAATATTGTCATCCTTTAAATATTGGAGTTGTCTACTAATTTAAATCATCTTCTAATTGGATTTTTTTTTCTTAATTTGGGAAAGATAGCTGCCACATATTGGAATTATGTTCCTCAGAACACTAGACTCAACACATGCTTCTCAGTCAATGGTTTCTGTGTTGAAATGAGTTTGGAAGACAAAATCTATTTAGTTGCCTCAGGTATTATGGGCACAATTGCATAATAAAGACCAAGACATCATGCTCTAAAAGTGCCTGTTTAACTTTTTTTAACCCAGCCTCTTTCCAATATGTCCAATTACAAAACCTATTTCTTGAGAAACACTTATATAAGAAGTGGTATTCTTCAGAATACCCTTTGGAAACTCTGGTGTAAAACATGGTGAGTCAAATGAGTATTAAATTGTAATAAAAATAGACATAATTTAATCCTATTTTATATTTCTTTGAGTCAGTCATCTAACAATCCTGAATATAAAAATGATATAAATCCAGGGGCGCCTGGGTGGTTTAGTTGGTTAAGCATCTGACTCTTGGTTTCGGCTCAGGTCATGATCTCAGGGTTGTGGGATTGAGCCCCGCATTGGGCTCTGTGCTGGGCGTGGAGCCTGCTTGGGATTCTCTCTCTCCCTCTCCCTCTCCCTCTGACCCTCCTACCCCTGCTCTCTCTCTCTCTAAAAAAAAAAAAAAAAAAAAAAAAGATACAAATCCTTTGAAAATAACAATCATGTCTTAAATCCCTACTGCCTGCCACAGGATTTGATATCTAATAGATTTTTAAATAAATGATTTGGGTGGATATTTATATAATTACTATGATAGACCCTGAACTTCTCACTGCCTAGAATACTCTGCTCCCCACCTCTCTCGGCCTATCTGAATATTAGTCAGAATTCAAATGTTGTACTAAGAATCATTTCTTTAGTGAAGCCTTTTGCACCCCTACTTTGGAGTAGATCTCACTCCCTGTGCTTCCACAGAACTCTGGGATATCCTCCATTTTGTACATACAATATTCCATTACCATGGCCCATTTACCTCTTTGTCTCCACCATTAGAAGTATAAGTTCTTCAAAGACTGATTGATGGTATGCCCTTTATTTTCCATGTGGTGCCCTCATGACCACCTTCCATTTCTTTTGGCTCCACTCTAAGTCCAAGAGGCTCACCTTGACAGACTGAATACTGGGTCCTTGGGCTTGGAATTAGCCCATGGAAAGCACAAACAGGAAGTAAGAGAGAGAGGAGAAGTTGTAGCCAGCGTAGTTTTGCTCTATTGTCACTGTGCTTTGGGCCTTGGTTCTGGTAACTACAGTTCCTGCAGGGCAGCCTGTTCTCCACAGAGCTATTTGCAAGGAGCTCTGGTAACTGTTTCCTCCCCTTGTTCCTCTAAGCCTTGGGTGGTAATGCTTTTCCTTGTTACCAGTCACAGTGCCCTCAACATCCTCTCTTAAATCTGCTCACCAATATAAATAGTCCTTTAAGTCTCTGTGGTTGAACGATCCAAGTGGCGTTCTATTTCTTGACGCAGACCAGTCTCATACACCTGTCTTATTCATTGGAACCCAGTTTCTAGAACAGTACCTAGCGTATAATACATATGCTTCCAAACAACCGAAAAAAACCCTATGCTGAATTAAATGAGAATGAATTCTTTTACTGTTGTTATTAAATAAATTAAACCAAATAACAAAAATTAAAGTGCCAAATAACAAAGGTCAAAACTTTGGGGGCATTTGAAATACACACACACACACACACACACACACACACAGAGTATACATTATTCATGATTCTTTGTGTTTAGACATGAGATGTATTATAAATGATAGTTTTATTAAGCCTCCTGAAGCTGGTTAAACAATTACTATCACTGCTTTTATCTCCGAATTGTGCCAGGGATCAACATGTAAACTAATCAATACTTAAAACAGGAAAGAGGTTATAGTCACGAGCTAGAACCTAAAACAAGTTCCTTAAAGTTTCCTAGATTCATCGAGCACCTAGGAGAAATTAGTCTAGCGGATTTTAGCAAATTTAATATTGTCTTAGCATAGAGATGATTTACTCTAGTGATTCTCAACACTATGACTTCAATACCCCTTTTTATAATAGATGCCTCACAATTCTTTCTCTACTAAACAGAATTTATATATGATATAATGTATCCACATGCCAATTCTGAAGATCTATATAATAAGCTGACTATAACATTAAAGTTACATAAAGAAAAATAATGTTTAATAAAATATATTTCAACATATAAATGCTAGAGAATGACACCACCATAGAGGACATACAGAGTTCTTGGACCTTTATGTAGAATCATATGCAAGACTCATGCAGATGTGCTGTAATAGAACTCAAATACAGAAGTGGCATTGCCTTTGGTAATATGATTTTCTTATATGGGAAACAGGTCATCTTGTTAACAGCATTAGCTTTATTACTTTCCCTTTGTGTGCCTTGTCCTTCAAAACAGGAATTTGAAATGTTCACCTTAGTAGACTTAGTACCTGGTAAGAACCCACTGTTTCATTTTATCTGTTGCTGTCTAACAAATTACCCCCAATGGGTGAAAAAGAGTGGAAGATATGGGCTTCCAGTGATGGAATGGATAAGTCCTAGGAATAAAAGGCACAGCATAAGGAATATACTCAATGATACTGTAATAGTGATATATGGGGATAGATGGTAGCTACCCTTGTGGTGAGCACGGCATAATGTATAAACTAGTCAAATCACTATGTTGTACACCTGAAACTAATGTAACATTGTGTGTCAACCATACTCAAATTAAAAAAAAATAATAAGCAAAAGATAAAAATGAAAATAAAAAAAGAATTACTCGCAAATCTAGTGGCTTAAAACAACAATCTTGACTTACAGAATGAGAGCTCATACAATCCTCTCCACAAAAAGCAATGCTAAACTGGACAAAATTATCAAAAACAACCATACCAGTCCTTAGGAAATTAACCAGAGATATACAACAAATTGAGAAGTATTTATTCAAGAAAAATGACTAAATCTCAGGTAAAACTAGTGAGTATCTCTAAGACCAATTTTGTCTTTTCCCTCAGTTGGGTCAACATGTTAGATCTACTGGGGTGAGACAAGCCCTGGAAACCAGGAGCTTTGCTGCTAAAGAAGGCCAACTGGATTTGGAGCAGAATGTGGATAGATCCAGTGCCCCTGGGCATTGTCAGAGTAATGATCTTGATGGCAGATGAATGAGGAATGTTTGTGTCACAGCAAGTGTGAGGTTGAGACCTGGTTGGGGAAACTGTCAGATTGACAGGATACCTAGGAATTTAACAGTGAAAGCTGGATAATAAAACAACAAAAGGCCTTGATAAGCTCCCACATATTCCTGGTGGTCTGGAAGCCTGCACACATGCATAAACGTGCATACACACTAAGGAGAGAATGGAGAGGATCCTAGACATCCACATGAATCAAGTAGAGAGAAGGAAATAATGAAGACTAAAGTGAAAAGAAATAAATGGGAAGGAGAACAATTGAGATAATCAATGAAACCAAAAGTTAATTTTTTTTAAAGATGAGCAAAATTAACAAAGGTTCAGCTTGACAGGCCAGGCACAAAGGAAGAAGACTCACATGAACAAAATCAGGAATGAAGGAGAAGAAATCCAGACTAACATTACAGAAATTAAAAGCTTTATAATATAATACTATGAGCAACTGTGTGTCAACAAATGTATTATTTAGGTGAAATGACTAAATTCCTAGAAAGATAAAAATTAATAAAACTGACTCAAGAGGACAGCAAAGGAAACAGCCAACAAAACAAAGAGCCAACCCACAGAATGGGAGAAGATATTTGCAAATGACACTACAGATAAAGGGCTGGTATCCAAAATCAATAAAGAAATTCTCAAACTCAACACCCATAAAACAAATAATCAAGTCAAAAAGTGGGCAGAAGAGATGAACAGACACTTCTCTGAAGAAGACATACAAATGGCTAACAGACACATGAAAAAATGTTCATCATCATTAGCCATCAGGGAAATCCAAATCAAAACCACACTGAGATACCACCTTACACCAGTTAGAATGGCAAAAATGGACAGGGAAAGAAACAACAAATGTTGGAGAGGTTGTGGAGAAAGGGGAACCCTCTTACACTGTTGGTGGGAATGCAAGTTGGTAGAGCCACTTTGGAAAACAGTGTGGAGGTTCCTCAAAAATTTAAAAATAGAGCTACCCTATGACCCAGCAATTGCACTCCTGGGTATTTACCCCAAAGACACAGATGTAGTGAAAAGAAGGGCCATATGCACCCCAATGTTCATAGCAGCAATGTCCGCAATAGCCAAACTGTGGAAAGAGCCGAGATGCCCTTCAACAGATGAATGGATAAAGAAGATGTGGTCCATATATACAATGGAATATTACTCAGCCATCAGAAAAGATGAATACCCAACTTTTACATCAACATGGATGGGACTGGAGGAGATTATGCTAAGTGAAATAAGTTAAGCAGAGAAAGTCAATTATCATATGGTTTCACTTATTTGTGGAACATAAGGAATAACATGGAGGACATTAGGAGAAGGAAGGGAAAAATGGGCGGGGGGAATTGGAGGGAGAGATGAACCATGAGAGACTATGGACCTGAGAAACAAACAGGGTTTTAGAGGGGAGGGGGGAGGGGGGATTGGTTAGCCCAGTGATGGGTATTAAGGAGGGCACGTACTGCATGGAGCACTGGGTGTTATACGAAAACAATGGATCATGGATCACTACATCAAAAACTAATGATGTATTGTATGGTGACTAACATAACATAATAAAATTAAAAACTACAAAAAAAAAAAAAACTGACTCAAGAGGAAATAGATAATCTGAATAAACCAACAAGGGGTAAAAAAAAATAAATTAGAATGGAAAACCTACCCACAAGAAAAGCCCAGGCCTGGATGACTTCATTGGTGAATTCCACCAATTTAAAAAACAATATTGATATTTCAGAAACCCTTTCAGAAAAGTAGAATATGTTAGATCACATCCCAACTCATTCTATGTGGCAAGTGTTACCCCTGATACTAAAACCAGATAGAGACACACAAAAAGTGAAGATTACAGAACAATAATCCATCATGAATACAAATATAAAAACTCATCGACAAAATTTTGGCTAATGGAACATATAGAAAGCAATATATATAAAGCACTATAATCTATGGGCAGGTGGGATTTATCCCAGGAATGCAAGGCTGATTTAACATGCAAAAATTAAATTAGTATAGCTTACAACTCATTGATAAAATAAAGAACAGATATCACACAATCATCCCAACAGACAAAGAAAAATTCTTTGACAGATTCCAACACCAGTTCCTGGAAAAACAACCACAACCACAACCACAACCACAACAATACCCAAATCTAAAAATCTAGCGATATAAAGAAACTTCTTCAATCTCCTAAAAAAAAAAAATGTATGAGAAACCTACAGCTAACATCATACTTAATAGTGTGTTAGAGTTTTCTAGAGAAACAGAACCAACAGGATACACACACACACACACACAGATTCAGATTTATTTTAAGGAATTGGCTGATATAATTGGCAAGTGAAAATCTGTAGGGCAGGTCAGCAGGCTGGAAACTCAGGCAAGATTTCTGTTATAGGTTGAGGAAGAATTCATTCTGTGGGCCACCTCAGTTTTGGCTCCTCAGGATTACATGAGTGTTGCTCCAATATTCCCTGCTACAGCATGGATGGACCTAAAAACATTCTTCGAAGTAAAATAACCCATAGGCAAAAGACTATACGTTGTATGATTTCATTAATATGAAATGTACAGAAAATGTAAATCTGTAAAGACAGAAAATAGATTATTCGTTGCCTTTGGCTGAAAATTGCATGAGCGATCTTTATGAGGTGAAGGAAATGTGCTAAAATAGGATTGTGGCGATGGAGGCACAACTCTCAATTGTGTTGAATTGTATACTTTAAATGGATGAATATGGCATAGAAATTATACCCCAATAAAGCTATTTTAGGGGGGTTTTAAGAGAAAACATCTTATTTACTCATCACATAGTGAGTGGTAATTGCTTGGGGTCCGTCTCTCAGGCAGTTGTACCCAGATGTCTGCTGGGGCTGCAGGACTCTGAAGACCCAATGGAACCAAATGACCAAGATGGAATCCTAACCCAGCTGGTAATGGATGCCAGTTGTTCACCTGGAGCTGTGACCCTGAGCATCTCCATATGGCTTGCGCTTCTCAAAGCATAGCAGCCAGGTTCTGAGGGGGGAGTATCCCAAGGGGCCCAGGCAGAAGCCATCAGACAAGCTCCAACCTAGCCTCTGAAGTCATGCAGCATCCCTTCTACCTACTCTATTGATTACAAGAGAATCCCGACAGGTACCTTAGATTCCAGGGAAGAAAGAATTTGTGGCCATCTCTAACCTTCCACCTAGTCAGTCAGTCACTCTTGAGCAAATTGGCAGCCTTTACTGAAAGAATAGTTAAACCCCAATTTAAAAAACAAATGAGCGTATTTGAAGCACAAGCAGAGCAACTCCCTCAAAATTCTTGCTCAGAGGGTCTCTCAGAGAACCCTTCTGATCATGGTCAGAGTAGTCAACAGTGGTAAATACCTACTTATATATTCATTTCTTTTCTTCAAACTGCAGCACTTTTCATTCATTTAAATGCTCCTGTCAAGCTTCCATACCCACGATGAACTGTTTAGGGGATAAATATAAGATAAGGAGAAACTAAAGTAAGAGGGGAAAACATCTAGGTTGCCTCCTCAAAATTGGTGGTGGAAAAGATGCAATTAAACGTGTTTCCCCGAGAAGAATGCCCTGAAGTTTCAGCAATGCACACATTTCATAATGGAAATTTTCCATTTGAGAACTGAAGGTGTGGTACTGAAGGGTGTGGTCAGTCATTGTGGGAATAAGTCTGAGTCTCCAAAATATTGAGCTTCAAAGTTATAGGGCTGCCACTGGTTCACACCCCTCTCTCCACCTGATCATAAAACATTCCCTCAGATGACAGAAAGAATTAGAGCAATGATTATGTGCTTCCTAAATACCGTTTCAACCTTAACTAATGTTTTACAGTCTTGGTCAAGATTGAACTTACTCTTGCCCTTAATGCAGTTCATTCCCATAACCAGGTAGTGTCTCCTTACAGGTTAATGTTGAATCCGTGTCCTAGAAATGGAGACGGAGAGAGAGAAGTCATTTGGAGATGAAGAGTGGGTGCCCCCATAAAAATAGGCTCACAGTAACACAATTTGCATTAGAATAGAATGGATAGGGGTGCCTGGGTGGATCAGTCTGATAAGTGTTTGCCTTCGGGCTCAGGTCATGATCCCAAGGTCCTGAGATCGAGCCCCGCATTGTGCTCCCTGCTCCACAGGCAGCCTGCTTCTACCTCTCCTGCTCCCCCTGCTTTTGCTCTCTCTTTCTCTCTCTGCCAAATAAATAAATAAAATCTTAAAAAAAAAGAAAGGACTGGATAGCCAATGATTATTTGATGCTTCCTATGTACCAGACACTTTGCTACTTCCTACCTGTGTTGTGCTCTTCAGTGTTTGCAACATCTCCTTAAGGTCTTTCTATTCCCATTTTACAGATGAATTAGTAGAGTCCTAAGCAGACCAAGTTGTGAAACGCCCCATATGACATCGAGAGAAGAGCTGAGATCTGAGTCCAGTGTATTGAATTTTAGAATTTAACTCTGAGATGGAAAGTTATGTTGCTACTTAGACCAACTGAGAATCCCCAAACCTCCCTGCACTCTTTTCTCATCTCGACCATCCATTTGCTCATCCCTTTCCTTCATCCTTGGAAGAATTCTTGATAGGAGGTCATGATAAAAGTGAATACAACTAGACTCCAGAAGTAATAAGTAGAGAGGAATCTCTAAAATCACTAAGAGAAGCTTCCTTGAGTTATATAAAGCAGCTGTAACTCTGAAAAATTCAAGCTCTAAATATGTTTAATAATAAAGGCCATCTACAGAATTTTTCTAAGATTGCTGAGATTAGAGTGGTCATCCTCTTCATCTCTGATTATTTTTATACTGGAATCTGTGCTACAAAGCCTTCTATAAAAACAGTCTCTTTGGTATCATCAACTATATAACTGAATAAGGAAATACATCTCACAGTTAAAAAACCATATAGTCCGTATACTTCCCAGACTAACTTTAAGCTCAGTATGGTAGTCAAAGAACTTGTCTCTCCATGACCTTATGTACCCATATAATATTTATGGAATCACAATGAATATAATTATAATATAAAACTTCAACCACATGAAGCCAAATGCTTGATCTCTGAAAGAGATACGGACAAGGATTGCATTTTAAGAGAGGCTTATTTTCTTAGGACACCTAGGCTTCAAGCAAGGGTGTGTAGGGTGGGCTTTTCCCTGGGATAACAAAGATCAAACAGATCCTGCTTTTTTTACCTGGCCCTTTACAGGTGTGTCGTACCATAGTCCTCACTGTTCTGTGGCATTCTTTAAAGGTATCATCATCCCAGTAAAGGAAGCAGTATTTTACTCATTCCCAAGCCTGTATACTGCTGAATATTTACTGCCAACTTGATTTATGAACTTCCTTTGCTCCATTCTAATATCAGTAGAATGCATGACCCTATTTTCTTTCCATTCAAACTTCTCGTGAACATAGAAATAAACCGTGTGAGATAAAAAGGTATGTAATGTTCTCTTTGAATTGAAAGGTAGGTTACCAGAGTTGGGGAGAGAGGATCACCACATGAAAAACTGCAGTTCTAAGAGGGAAAGTAATTCTACCCTGAACTGTATTACTTGCTAGTTGTATTACCTTGGATAAGTCATTGAACTTTGGGGGTCCTCAGTTTCCTAAGGGTAACACTAGAAGAATGCTGTCTGCCTGGCCATTTCTACATGTAGTTAATAATATATGTTAAAGTGCTTTGGAAAGAATAAAATATTACACAAAAATATAGTAAACCTTGGAGTACTTTAGTAACCTTGTTAAAGACTATAGACAAAGTTGTCAAATGGGTTTCCTCTTCGTACCTTCTTACTTTCCATCTTGCTGCATACAGGAAGGCAGAGACAGCCCTGAAAGATATGCATCTTTGCTTCCCTTTCTTGACCATCCCCCACATCTTATAAACACTTCCCCCCAACTCCCTGGTTACCTGTATCCTCATAATACTTCAGCCCTGACTGCACAGCTATTCTATTTTAAAGATCACTGACATCGAAATAAAAACTCCCTGTAAACTGGAAACTATAATTTGAGGTCTCTGAGACAGGGGTTCTCAAAGAGCTAACCGTTATTATAAAGTTGTGTATTCTTTTATATGTTTAATTCATTCTTATCTATCAGCATTATATGGAACTGTTTTATATATTTTAAAAATTACTTAATTGATATCATACTTTCCACGTCATTCTAGAATTTTTTACTGCCTAAATTTTGTTTCCCCCAGTTTATCTATATTCAGTTATGAACTCTAGTTTCATAATTTTAACTGATACACAATTGTATGATGATGCCAATTTTTAAAATCCACTTCCCTTCTAATTGGGATTTTAGTATTATAAACAATGCTGTGATAAACACCATTGTTTATGTGTCCTTTACACTAGAGTGAGAGATTCTCTGCTAAATTTCAGCATCAGAGTCAATTTGCAGGGTTAACTACACTAAATATTAATAAATTGTTCTGAAATGGGATGACACCATCTTCCACTTTCACCAGAACTGTCTGAGTGTCTCTGTTCCCCCATGTCCACCCAAAACTTGGTGGTTTTATACCTTAATTTTATCTTTTCCCTTTACTGAAATATATGCTATGTACAACAGGATGCATAAAACATACATGGAATTTTTTTTTCATTTTTCAAATTTTTATTTAAATTCTACTTAGTTAACATATAGTGTAATATTGTTTTCAGGAGTAGAATTGAGTGATTCATCACTTACATGTAACACCCAGTGTTCATCACAAGTGCCCTCCTTAATCCCCATCACCCAGGGATGCCTGGGTGGCTCAGTCAGTTAAGCAGCTGCCTTTGGCTCAGGTCATGATCCCAGGGTCCTGGGATCGAGCCCTGCATCGGGGCCCCCGCTCAGCAGGAAGCCTGCTTCTCCCTCTCTCCCCCTCTGCTTGTGCTTTCTCTGTCAAATAAATAAAATCTTAAAAAAAAAAAAAATCCCCATCACCCATTTAGCCCATCCCCCACCCACCTCCCTTCAACAACCCTGTCTGTTCTCTATCATTAAGAGTCTCTTATTGTTTGCTTCCCTCTCTCCTTTTTTTCTTCCCTTATGTTCATCTGTTTTGTTTCTTAAATTCCACATATGATATTTGTCTTTCTCTGACTTATTTCACTTAGCATGAGACCCTCTAGCTCCATCCACATTGTTGCAAATGGCAAGATTTCATTCTTTTTTGATGGTGGAGTAATAGTCCATTGTGTGTGTGTACACATATACACACACACCTCTTCTTTAACGATTCATCAGTTGATGGACCTTTGGACTCTTTCCATAATTTGGCTATTGTTGATAATGCTGCTATAACATTGGGATGTGTGTTCCCTTCAAATTTGTATTTTTGTATCCTTTGGGTGGATACCTAGTAAGGCAATTTCTGGGTTGTAGGGTAGTTCTATTTTTAACTTTTTGAGGAACCTCCATACTGTTCTCCAGAGTGGCTGCACCAGTTTGCATTCCCACCAGCAGTTTAAGAGGGTTCCCTTTTCTCCACATCCTCACCAACATCTGTTGTTTCCTGTGTTGTTAATTTTAGCCATTCTGACAGGTGTGAGGTGGTATCTCATCATGGTTTTGATTTGTATTTCCCTGATGATGAGTGATGTTGAGCATCTTTTTATGTGCCTGTTAGCCATCTGTATGTCTTCTTTGGAAAAATATCTATACATGTCTTCTGTCCATTTCTTAACTGTATTATTTGTTTTTTGGGTGTTGAGCTTGATAAGTCCTTTATAGATTTTGGATCCTAGCCCTTGATCAGATATGTCATTTACAAATATCTTCTCCTGTTCTATAGGCTGCCTTTTAAGTTTTGTTGATTGTTTCCTTTGCTGTGCAGAAGCTTTTTATCTAGATTAAGTCCCAATGTTCATGTTTGCTTTTGTTTCCCTTGCCTCTGATGACGTGTGTAGTAAGAGTTGCTGTGGCTGAGGTCAAAGAGGTTTCTGCCTGTGTTCTCCTCTAAGATTTTGATGGTTTCCTGTCTCACATTTTGGTCTTTCATCCATTTTGAATTTATTTTTATGTATGGTGTAAGAAAGTGATCCAGTTTCATTCTTCTGCATGTTGCTGTCACATATATGCAATTTTAAATAATAATAATAATAACAACAACATGAAATAAACATTTATATGCCCACACACCAATTAAGCAACTGAACTTCACATTTCTCTCTTTCCCACCCTGCTGCACTATTCTGCCATTTGGCTTAGTCAGTCTCTTACATTTTTTTATAATTTCACCATATATATTTACAAACAAACAATACATTGTTTTATTAGGTTGTTTTTGAACTGCATATAAAGGTAGATAACACTTTGCATTATTTTATACCTGGCTTCTTTTGCTCAATATTGTATTTTAAATTTGTCCATGTTGTTGAATATAGCTTTAGGTTATTTCTTTTCACTGCTCTTTGATATTTCACTCATAAATAGTATTGAACCACTGTACTCTTCATTGATATTGGCTTAGGTCTAGTTTTTTATATTCATGTCTTTTGCTCATTTTTTCTTGTAATTTGTCATTGTCATAATGATCCTAAGGAATTCTTTACATTGTGGAAGATAGCCTCTGAAGAGGACTACCACCAGTGCTATCCTTACCTATTTCAAATACTGTTGCATGCATCAAGAGGTGGAGTCTGTTTTCCCTCTCCTAGAATCTATGCTGGCCTTGTGACTTACTTTGATCAGTAGCATGCAATGGAAATAATACTGTGAGTGTCCCAGGTCTAGGTTTTAAGAGGCCTGGCAGCTTCCACTTTCCATCTTGACTTTATTTCATTCTTAGTCTTGAAAGATAGTTTAGCTGGGTATAGAAATCTAAGCTTAAATTTATTTTCTTTCAAGACTTTGAGGATACTATTTCACTATCTTTTGGCTTCATTGTTAGTATGAGAAGTAAGCAGTTCCTCTAACTACCAGTCCTTAATATAATCCCTTTCCTAGCCTCAGTCCTGGATGCAATTTCACTATGCTATGTTTAGGTGAGAATTTCTTGTATTTATTTCATTTTATGTGTTTGCCATGTATGAATTTATTTATGTAACTATTTATATGTGATTTTATATATGCATGCATGTATGTATTGGGATTTGCTTGACTTCTTTAAACTGTGACTCATTCCTCTCATCATTTATGGAAGATTCTTACCATTATCTAAGAAAAAAAAAAAATCATCTTCCTTAGTGTCTCTCTGCTTTCCTTCTAGGACTCCAATTAAATATACTGTAGAACTTTTCTCCTTACGCTTCATGTCTCATAATCTCTCACTACATTTTTTTCTTTTTGTCTCTCCATGCTGCATTTGAATAACATCTTCTTAACATATCTTTGGCTATGTTTAATAGGGCATTAATCCCATCCATTGTTTTTAATTTCGGTTATTAAATTTTTATTTCTAGAAAATCGATTTGGTTGTTTTTCAAATATGCTGTCATTTTATAGTTGTTTATTACCTACAGATATTTTCAGTGCTGTCTTAGAGTTTTTCTAGACATAATAAGAATAGTTGTTTTGCAATCTTTATTTGATATTTCCAACATTTGACA
Organism: Halichoerus grypus; assembly: GCF_964656455.1. Taxonomy (NCBI): domain Eukaryota; kingdom Metazoa; phylum Chordata; class Mammalia; order Carnivora; family Phocidae; genus Halichoerus; species Halichoerus grypus. Next base: position 48,543,086 of record NC_135717.1, on the reverse strand, counting down.
TCTTTGCAGGTCCATTAGGCTCTCTGTCTTGTTTTGTTTTCTTAACCTGATGATTCATTGCATGGGTTCAAATGTCCTTGTATACTTATTTATTGATTGTGTGCTCTCGTTGTCCTTGAAAAATTATTTGTGAGGTCTCTATGAAGCCTACAATGACAGTAAATGCCTTCCTCCATAGATGGCTTGCATTTCCTTTGGTCAGTTACCTAGGAACTTTACCAATCAAAGAAAAATGTATTTTATTATATATATATTATATATTTATTCATTAATATTAACTTTATTAATATTAATTAATTCAATAATCAATTAATTAATATATTATATATGTATATTTAGAGAGAGCACAAGTGGGGGTAAGGGTGGGCAGAGGGAGAGGGAGAGAGAGAGAGACTCTTAAGCAGGCTCCAAGCTCAGCACAGAGCCCAGTACAGGGCTAAATCTCATGACCCTGAGATCATCACCTGAGCTGAAATCAAGAGTCAGTCACTTAACTGACTGAGCCACCAGGCACCCCAACCAATCAGGGAACAATTTAAACTAAATTTATAGTTGAATTTTTGTGGACTGCTCAGGTGATGCAAATTTGGTTTGAAAATGCACACAAGGATTAGGAGGCATTATTTTTTTTCCTTCCGTTATGTTCAATGCAAAAATGACTTTCTTTGTGACCCTGAGATTAGAAGATTTATTTCTGACTCATCCTTTCTCTAAATTTGTAGCTATATGGGGGTTTCCAGGATTATGATGAGAATCTCCTATTAGTTCTGGGCTTTAACTTATTCATTCCATACCTATAAGGTCCATCTGAAATGAAGTCCATCTTTTCTGAAATTATCAAATGATTTAAGGAGTGAGGCAACTTGAGTGCTCTGTTTACATCTCTGGTTTCCCTAGATTTTGATCCAGTAATTTCTTGCTACATAGGTTTTAAGATTTAAAAAATATTTTAATTACCATTTGAAATTATTTTCAGTGGCAAGATTGGTCAAAATAATTTAGTCTGCCATATTTTAGGAAACAGAAATCCATTCATCAATTTTTAAAATTTCATTTAATACATTTTTCATATCCATACATTCAATTTGATATCTTTTCAGATCTGTTTGGAAAAAGGTTAGGTCTCTTGTTTATTATGTTTTATTTTCAAACCTTTCTTTTATTTCTTTATTAAGCTAAAAAGATATTTTATATTCTATATGTTATCATTTGAATGTCTGAAATTATTGCAGATCTGATAGTTAAGATTGTTGTTCCTACTGACACTCACAAAATCTTATTTTCATGTGTACTTAATAATTTTTTCAATAGGAGCTAATTTCCTTGGAATTTTATCAGAAGTAATTTGAGGTCTAGTTTAAAATATATTTCACTGGAGAGACTTGTGTTTACTTCTTCCAGGCCCTTTGGGATGCTTCCAACCCGGCATGACTAAATTGAATTTTCAGCTTGCTATTTTGTGGGTCATGCAAATAGTGTGAATTTCACCCACAGCTATGAGTATGGGCTTATAATTGGCAAATTTCAGGGGAGGATCTTTTTCTACTCTTGTCTGGGTAGTGCTTAATCCACATAGCTCTTCCTTAATGGGTGCATTTTTCTTGTTTGCCTTGTGAGCTTGTCATACATTACAGGTCCTTACTTAATGGAGGGGCCTCTGACTTCAATTCTCACCTTGTGTGGGACTCAAGCTTTCTCTCCTGTTCTCCCCTGAAACTCAGCCCAAAGCCCACCAGAAATTGGCACATCTTTCAAGCCAAACCCAACTCACACTACTTTAACTTTGGAGAACTGTACTTTCCCTTTTTATCTATGATTATCTGTCTTACTTCCTTCTTCCTCACTCATGCTATGAAAAAAGATTTTTCACATATTTTATCTTTCATTTTTATATGTGTTATGTTAGAAGGTATTTCTCTACACATTGGGGGGATGTATTCTGGAAAACAGAACTCATCATACCTTTCTAACCTCCCTGTCCAATTCCTTCCTTACTCTGCCTGATCCTCCTCAATACTCATTTTTATATCCCATTCATCATGCTTACATAGATTCCATACTCAAGAAATGTTTAATGAAGGAAATTATTGCTGAATGGTAAAAGAAAATATGTTATTTCTTTTTTCCAGATGGATAACACTACCAGCAAAAGATTAATATGTGAAAAATAACTTCCTTGACTAGTTTTTAATTTTTAACTTTATATATATTATTTCATTTGCAAAATGACAAGTATCTCAATTTATGAATTATACAACATATTCTATTGTTTTATGTGTGTTAACATGAAGTTGCATATGACCTTAAAATTTAATCTGTAAAATTCATAAATATATATCTAGGTTCCTTAATTTATTATAATCTTACCAGTCTTCCCTTTATCAACATAGTTATTGGATAGTATTGTGGTTTTAAGCAAGAGCTGCTTACAAAATCTAAATGAGTTTTTTTGGCGACAAATGGTAGAAAATTTGGTGTGATCCGCTGACTTAACACTATTAATCTCAGGTTAAGATTTAAAAAATATTTTAATTACCGTTTGAAATTATTTTCAGTGGCAAGATTGGTCAAAATAATTTAGTCTGCCGTATTTTAGGAAACAGAAATCCATTCATCAATTTTTAAAATTTCATTTAATATATTTTTAATATCCATATGAAATAGCCTTCAAATATTAATAGAAATGTAACTTATGCTCAGTATTATTTTACTAAGTATTATTTTACTATCCAGTATTATTTTACTATTTTACTATTATGCCAGTATTATTTTACTAAGACCCAAGTATGCGTGAAGATTTTCCAATAAGATACCTACATCTCAGACAAAATTCTGAGTGGGTGGTAGGTTTTTAAGAGGTGAGAGTAATGTATAATGACATACTTCTTTTCGCTCAGAAACCTAAAAGAACCATGATCAATGCCTTCAACTCCCAGGAGCAAGTGAGGAATAACAGAATGTCCACCTTGGAAAATTGGATAGGCTGTGTAATACAGAAGACATTATGGAGCCATTACAGAGGTTCCTGAAGGCATTATTCCCAGAAAATGATGAGGATCTGAAGCAAGGTCCTTGGGAATTACTGTCAGAGATACCCTTTCCAAGGTTATCAAAACTCTCGAATCCATATATCTTAATTCAACACTCACAATCTATATTTACACAAACTAGGGATCTTTTTTCAAGTAATTAGAATTTAAAAATAAAACTTTCAATGTATTTGTTTGAAAAGGACAAGTTAAGCGGAATTATGTTATAACAGAAGCTTCTAAATGGAAATTAGATGAGCCAGGGTGACTTTAGCTAATTATTATGTTTCCTCACTCTTAGTTGGGACATGGGTGCTGCCTTGCTAGCCATTTTCTAAAATAAGAAACACATGACTCTTTCTAGAGCCCTGCGATCAGATGAGTATGAATTCAGTGCTAAGCAGAACATTTCAAGTTCGTACAATTTGCATTAGTGGGGACACTACTTGATGACAGTCTAATAGGAATTAGCTCAAGATCTGGTTTGTTGTTTCACTAAACCTTAATCTTTCAGGGAGATGTGTTTGTCTCTCTGTATTCAAAAAAAAAAAAAGAACTTCTACACCATCATCTCCTTCAGAAGCAAAAAAAAAAAAAAAAAAGCTTATAAAAACAAGGATATTTTAAGACAGCGGTACTTGACTTTTCCTGCCTAAGTGAGAATTTCCTGTCGAGAGAGTTGACAAAGTGGGTTTGAGACAGCTTTCCTGTAATTAATTTTCTTTGTGTGTGAATTTAATACTGATGCAAAGGTGTTACTCATTTGACAACTCCAAGGTTTAATGTCTAACCATCCAACGGGAAAGGAAGAACACGACTACCCAGAATTCCTCATTAATTAGCTTCAATCCTCACTCCATGATACTCATCCACTCATCTAAAACTGCTAATTGTTATCAATTGGATGATTTTCAGAACGCATTCAATACCTCAGAAGAATGTAACTCATTTTACATTGCTTGTTGAACATCTCAGTGACAAGAAATGTTCTTATTTATGACTCTGGGCCAGATCTGAACTTCTCGTTAAACAGAATGGTAGCATCGTGTAGCACAGAAAGCATTGAACTTGAAATAACAATGACTGGATTCTTGTTCTACCTGATTGTGGATAAAATAAATAAACTGAGGGCTATGAGTCTTAATTTCTTCAATGACAAAATACAGATAAAGTCAAAGTCTTTCCTAGTGCCAAGAAAGAAAGAAAGAAAAAAAGAAAGAAAGAAGAAAGAAAGAAAAACAGACACTGTGATTTCCAAGGCACCAAAATCTACAGTTTGAGGTGATAGTCTAAGATGGAAAGCTATGTATTTTGGAATATCAGAACCATTGTGTGAAATATCTCTCCACTTTAGTTTTTAAGAGTCGAAGAGAAAATAAAACCTTGGGAATACCTACATTTATTTTCTCCTTCTACTCAATGCTTGGCTTTTACAGTGAAATGGACTGAGATATTTGAGAATATAAAGGGTTTTGGATGAGTGAACGTTGAGTGACTGAAGCTCTCAGGAAAGAATTTAAAAGATCTCGAAGCCATGCAGCCATGTTATATAAACATTATTTTGAACCGGACCATCCTGTCCATACCACTGGCACCACGATTGAGTTAAGTGAAATTTTATCCCCAAATTGGGAAGGTGTTCTGAGTCTGTTCGTCTGTTCTTCTGTTCTTTCTCAAAAACCTTATGGGAAAATCAAGGTACTGTAGATGATTGTGTCAAGTGTTAAGAAAAGCCTAACTAGACCATAAAGACTTTAATTTCAGTCAATTTTATCAAAACTGCAGCCCTAACCTCAAAGTGATTCCTAAGGAAAACACCAGTTACATTAATTTTTCCAGATGTTTATCCCTTTGGACTCCAGAGAAATGTATTCTTCTTTCATTTTTCCCTTCCTTTTTATTTATTATTTTTTATTAAGATTTTCTTTATTTATTTGACAGAGAGAGACACAGCGAGAGAGGGAACACAAGCAGGGGGAGTGGGAGAGGGAGAAGCAGGCTTCCCGCGGAGCAGGGAGCCCAATGTGGGGTTCCATCCCAGGACTCCGGGGTCATGACCTGAGCAGAAGGCAGACACTTAACGACTGAGCCACCCCAGGCGCCCCATTTTTCCCTTCCTTTTTAAAGAAAAGATGGTAGGTAAAAGGAAAGGGGCATAGTTACATCTCTTTCTAACTTCTGAAATCCCAAGACTCTTTCTCTGCCAGCCTATTATAGTTGTCATGAAAATGCGTTTACTTATCTTTTATGCATGCCTCCCCTGCCCCACCAACTAAAATAAAGTGTGTATTTATTTTTCTGGAAATATCCAAAGTGGCCCTGGCTAAGCTTCAAATCTATTTTTCTATACGTGGCTTTAAATTTTGCTGTCTGTACTCGGCAAAAAGAGATAACTCGAGTAAGCTCAACAATAACTGAACTTGAAAAAAATGCAAGGGCAACTGACGGTCTAAAAGTCAAATTATGATTCTTATTTGATGAATTGTAAAACCCTGTGATGGTGCTCATCCGTTCCGGCATTTCTATTTCTCATAGTTTGAAATAATTGCTCTGAATGAGTTGTTTGTACCCCAGCCTTAAGCAAGAAAAGTGCATCATTTCCATTGGCATGCTGTGCTGTACCGAATGTTAAGAGCTCATCCTTTCATTTTAAGTATTTCTGAAACATTATTGTTTCATACTGGTTTTACTGACACCACCGTCCTTGGGTGGAAAAATAGATGTGTCTTCACCTGTGTTTTAATGAAACCATTTGCTATGAATATTCACGATTCAACATATCTGCCCAGAAGAGGCCTTGGGAAGTCATCTTCTGCATTCACCATCTTTGAAACACAGTCATTTACACTACCTTGGAAAAATGTCTTTAAGTCATCTTTTCTTTAAGGAAGTTAGCTGCTTCTCTGAGCACCAGTCCAACCTCTCAAATTGTCTTCCTACATCAAACTTGAATCCTTGCCGCCATCTTTATACTCATTTCTTCTTATATGAAAGAAAGTCATCCAAGTTTTTATTCATCCATATGGCTACTTTAATTTTAATTTTAAAAGATATATATATATATATATATATATATATATATATCTCCCAATTACAAGGAAAATCATGTACCCATATCTCAAACAGAATTGTTTAGTAAAAGCAAACACACAAACAGGCATGTGTAATCACAATATTTGACTTTTCTTTTCAACTTTAGCACACTTCAGCAGGGTTGCTTCGGGCAAGTTGTCCGATGCCTCTGGACCCACACCATTTGACAGCTGATTTGGCTTTTTTCTCTAGGGCTTCACATATAAAGGTTTTCCCTTTTGGAATAAAAACATTGATCCCTGAAATTAAAACACTCATGTCTGTTTTTAACTAGCTGTGCTGTAGTACAGATTTGGTTCTTCAGTCCTGGTCATTACATTGTCCCTTTTCAGTCCCTATTAAGTTATGAAAATACTGTTTCCATCCATGCATGTTCCTTCTTCATGTTGCCTGGACAAGGGTGAGAGTTGAAAGGAATCGTGAAACAAAAACTGAAACAGCAGTGGCCTGCAGCAGTGAGAAAACTCTAGGAAGTTGCTTGGACTCTAGTTGAAATGACTTCTGTTTGTGAGAGGTCATGGAGAGGTCTGTGTGAATCACCAGGCTGAGGAATAAAAAGTGATTGCTGATACCTTCACCAAATGAATTGCTGACTTCCTGGCACCCACCCCAGTCTTCACTAGAAGAACCAAACTGACTAGAAAAGGAACTTTGACATAAATACTGTCAGAATGTCTACTCCAATATGCTTCGGTCACGGGCTTCTAAGTAAATATCCAGGCTGATTAGCCCTTCCGGGTTTGAAGTAATACTGGGATCCAACACATCTCTGGTATTTAAAGCATGCATCTTGAAACTTAAGGGACAAAGCTAGCACACGGCTCCAAATGTCCCCTCACACATTGTCTGCTCCATAATAAGTCTTTAGTTTGGAGGTAGAGGCAGACAGTTGTGTTGTCTGCTTGCACATGGGCCCAGCCCACACCCATTTTATAGTGTAGGACAGGCTTCTTATGAGCCTCTGACACCGAGACTCCTGAACATTACCACCACCACCACTACCCCCAAAATGCACATCCATGCCCAATTTTTCCTTCACAAGGTCCTCTGACCCACAGAAGGGGGTCCTAAGCTGTCCTAAGCTGTCTAGAAAAATTTTTGTACCACCTTACTCTACAGAAATGTTTATTAGTGAGAAGGACTAGAGGTACACAGATCTCTTCCCCTGTCCCTGTTAAAATTGCACTGGATTGGGGGCGGAGCAAGATGGCGGAGGAGTAGGAGACCTGGATTTCGTCTCCTCTCAGGAATTCAGCTGGATAGGGATCAAACCATTCTGAACACCTACAAACTCAACAGGAGATCAAAGAAAAGAAGAGCAACAACTCTCTGAACAGAAAAGCGACCACTTTTTGGAAGGTAGGACGAGCGGAGAAGTGAATCCGAGGCGACATTCGGGAGGATAGACGGTGGGGGAGGGGCCTCCGACGGCCGCTTCTGGCAAGTGATAGAGCCACGGAGCACAAAATCGGAACTTTTAGAAGTCTGCTCCGCTGAGGGACGTCACTCTGGTGGCGAAGTGGGGGGTGGAACCCTCGCGGGACAGTGTGGTCTCAGGACCCTCGGGGTCACAGAAAGACCGGGGGTGCCTGGGTGCGGCAGAGCTCCCAGGGATCGGAGCGGGGAAGCCGGCTGCAGAGACGGAGCCCAGGCGCGGGCTCTCAGCTCGGGGTTGTCATAAACCGTGATCCGCGGCACAGTCGGGCCACTGCTCCTCCAGCAGGGACCCAACGAGCGGCAGATCCGGGGAGACTCACCTTCTTCCCCCGGGAGGAGAGGTGCGGGAGTGCACCGCGGGGATCTGCTGGGTTTGGAGACTCCACCCGGGGTCGGGTGCCAGATAGAAAGGCGCGGTCACAGGCCGGGTGAGCACGGAGTGTGGCCGGAGACCGGGGAGACGGGAGTGACTGACGGCTTTTCTCTGGGGGCTCGCTGAGGAGCGGGACCCCGAGTTCTCGGCTCCGCCGGGGCGGAGACTGGGAGGCCACCATTTTCACTCTCCGCCTCCAAAGCTGTACGGAAAGCTTGCAGGGAACAAAAGCTCCTGAGAGCAAACCCGAGCAGATTACTTAGCCCGGACCGGCAAGGGCGGGGCACTTTTGCCTCCGGCAAAGACATTTGGGAACCACGGCAACAGGCCCCTCCCCCAGAAGATCAGCGAGAACAGCCAGCCAAGACCAAGTTTACCGATCAATGAGAACGGCAGAACTCCAGCGCTAGGGGAATACTGCACATAGAATTCATGGCTTTTTTACCATGATTCTTTAGTCTTTCAAAGTTAATTATTTTTTTTAACTGTCTTTTTTTCTTTTTTCCTTTTTTCTTTTTTTTTGAATTTTTCTTTTTCCCTTTTTCAACCAACATCTTATCAATCCCTTTTTTAAAAAAAACATTTTTATTTTTCATTTTTAAAGTCATATTCTATCCCTTCATAGTAGTTACCCGTATTTTTGGCATATATATATAAGTTGTTCTCTCTTTAAAATCTTGAGATAGTTTCTTCTAACAGATCAAAATATACTCTAAATCTCTAGTGTATGGTTTTTTTCTACTCCCCTGCCTGATCACATTCTCTCGCTTTTTTCTTTCTTTTTTTTTTTTTTTAATCCTCTTCTTTCTTTTTTCAAACAACTTATCAAATCCTTTTTTAAAATTTTTTATAATTTCCATCTTTACAGTCATATTCCATCCCTTCATCATATCAACCCTTATTTTTGTACATATATAAGTTTTTCTTTCTTTAAAATTTTGGGAGGGACTTTCTTTTAACAGACCAAAATACACCCAAAATCTAGTGTGTGGCACTGATCTATAATCCAGCCTGATCATATTTGATCACATTCTGTTTTTGTTTTGTTTTGTTTTGTTCTGCTTTTGTTTGTTTTTATCTTTATCTTTTTCTTTTTTCTTTTATCTTTCCTTTTCTTTTTTCTCTCTTTCCCTTTCTTTTCCCACTGCTTCAGGTCTTTTCTGATTTGTTTAGAGTATATTTTCTGGGGACGTTGTTACCCTGTTAGCATTTTGTTCTCTCATTAATCTATTCTCCTCTGCACAAAATGACAAGACGGAAAAAATCACCTCAACAAAAAGAACAAGAGGTAGTGCCAACTGCCAGGGACTTACTCAATACGGACATTAGTACGATGTCAGATCTAGAGTTCAGAATCATCACTTTAAAGATACTAGCTGGGCTTGAAAAAAACATGGAAGTTATTAGAGAAACCCTTTCTGGAGAAGTAAAAGAACTAAAATCGAACCAAGTAGAAATCAAAAAGGCTATTAATGAGGTGCAATCAAATATGGGGGCGCTAACTGCTAGGATAAATGAGGCAGAAGAAAGAATCAGTGAGATAGAAGACCAAATGATGGAAAATAAAGAAGCTGAGAAAAAGAGAGATAAACAACTACTGGATCACGAGGGCAGAATTCGAGAGATAAACGATACCATAAGACGAAACAACATTAGAATAATTGGGATCCCAGAAGAAGAAGAAAGAGAGAGAGGTGCAGAAGGTATAATGGAGCAAATTATAGCAGAGAACTTCCCTAATTTGGGGAAGGAAACAGGCATCAAAATCCAGGAAGCACAGAGAACCCCTCTCAAAATCAATAAAAATAGGTCAACACCCCGACATCTAATAGTGAAACTTACGAGTCTCAGAGACAAAGAGAAAATCCTGAAAGCAGCTCGGGAGAAGAGATATGTAACCTACAATGGTAGAAACATTAGATTGGCAACAGACTTATCCACAGAGACCTGGCAGGCCAGAAAGGACTGGCAGGACATATTCAGAGCACTAAATGAGAAAAATATGCAGCCAAGAATACTATATCCAGCTAGGCTGTCATTGAAAATTGAAGGAGAGATAAAAAGCTTCCAGGACAAACAAAAACTAAAGGAATTTGCAAACACGAAACCAGCCCTACAACAAATATTGAAAGGGGTCCTCTAAGCAAAGAGAGAGCCTAAAAGCAACATAGACCAGAAAGGAACACAAACAATATACAGTAACAGTCACTTTACAGGCAATACAATGGCACTAAATTCCTATCTTTCAATAGTTACCCTGAATGTAAATGGGCTAAATGCCCCAATCAAAAGACACAGGCTATCAGATTGGATTAAAAAACAAGACCCATCGATATGCTGTCTGCAAGAGACTCATTTTAGACCCAAAGACACCCCCAGATTGAAAGTGAGGGGGTGGAAAACCATTTACCATGCTAATGGACACCAAAAGAAAGCTGGGGTGGCAATCCTTATATCAGACAAATTAGATTTTAAACCAAAGACTGTAATAAGAGATGAGGAAGGACACTATATCCTACTTAAAGGGTCTATCCAACAAGAAGATCTAACAATTGTAAATATCTATGCCCCTAACATGGGAGCAGCCAATTATATAAGGCAATTAATAACAAAAGCAAAGAAACACATCGACAACAATACAATAATAGTGGGGGACTTTAACACCCCCCTCACTGAAATGGACAGATCGTCTAAGCAAAAGATCAACAAGGAAATAAAGACTTTAAATGACACACTGGACCAAATGGACTTCACAGACATATTCAGAACATTCCATCCCAAAGCAACGGAATACACATTCTTCTCTAGTGCCCATGGAACATTCTCCAGAATAGATCACATCCTAGGTCATAAATCAGGTCTCAACCGGTACCAGAAGATTGGGATCATCCCCTGCCTATTTTCAGACCACAATGCTTTGAAACTAGAACTCAATCACAAGAGGAAAGTCAGAAAGAACTCAAATACATGGAGGCTAAAGAGCATCCTACTGAAGAATGAATGGGTCAACCAGGAAATTAAAGAAGAATTAAAAAAATTCATGGAAACCAATGAAAATGAAAACACAACTATTCAAAATCTTTGGGATACAGCAAAGGCAGTCCTAAGAGGAAAGTATATAGCAATACAAGCCTTTCTCAAGAAACAAGAAAGGTCTCAAATACACAACCTAACCCTACACCTAAAGGAGCTGGAGAAAGAACAGCAAATAAAGCCTAAACCCAGCAGGAGAAGAGAAATAATAAAGATCAGAGCAGAAATCAATGAAATAGAAACCAAAAGAACAGTAGAACAGATCAACGAAACTAGGAGCTGGTTCTTTGAAAGAATTAACAAGATTGATAAGCCCCTGGCCAGACTTATCAAAAAGAAAAGAGAAATGACCCAAATCAACAAAATCATGAATGAAAGAGGAGAAATCACAACCAACACCAAAGAAATACAAACAATTATAAGAACATATTATGAGCAACTCTATGCCAACAAATTAGATAACCTGGAAGTAATGGATGCATTCCTAGAGATGTATCAACTACCAAAACTGAACCAGGAAGAAATAGAACACCTGAACAGACCTATAACCACTAAGGAAATAGAAGCAGTCATCAAAAATCTCCCAAAACACAAAAGCCCAGGGCCAGATGGCTTCCCAGGGGAATTCTACCAAACATTTCAAGAAGAATTAATACCTATCCTTCTGAAACTGTTCCAAAAAATAGAAATGGAAGGAAAACTTCCAAACTCATTTTATGAGGCCAGCATTACCTTGATCCCAAAACCAGACAAAGACCCCATCAAAAAGGAGAATTACAGACCAATATCCCTGATGAACATGGATGCAAAAATTCTCACCAAAATACTAGCCAATAGGATCCAACAGTACATTAAAAGGATTATTCACCACGACCAAGTCGGATTTATCCCTGGGCTGCAAGGTTGGTTCAACATCCGCAAATCAATCAACGTGATACAATACATTAACAAAAGAAAAAACAAGAATCACATGATCCTCTCAATAGATGCAGAAAAAGCATTTGACAAAGTACAGCATCCTTTCTTGATCAAAACTCTTCAGAGTATAGGGATAGAGGGTACATACCTCAATATCATAAAAGCCATCTATGAAAAACCTACAGCGAATATCATTCTCAATGGGGAAAAACTGAGAGCTTTCCCCCTAAGGTCAGGAACGCGGCAGGGATGTCCACTATCACCACTGCTATTCAACATAGTACTGGAAGTCCTAGCCACAGCAATCAGACAACAAAAAGAAATCAAAGGCATCCAAATTGGCAAAGAAGAAGTCAAACTCTCACTCTTTGCAGATGATATGATACTTTATGTGGAAAATCCCAAAGACTCCACCCCAAAACTGCTAGAACTCATACAGGAATTCAGTCAAGTGGCAGGATATAAAATCAATGCACAGAAGTCAGTGGCATTCCTATACACCAACAACAAGTCAGAAGAAAGAGAAATTAAGGAGTCGATCCCATTTACAATTGCACCCAAAACCATAAGATACCTAGGAATAAATCTAACCAAAGAGGCAAAGGATCTGTACTCAGAAAACTATAAAATACTCATGAAAGAAATTGAGGAAGACACAAAGAAATGGAAAAACGTTCCATGCTCATGGATTGGAAGAACAAATATTGTGAAGATGTCAATCCTACCTAGAGCAATCTACACATTCAATGCAATCCCCATCAAAATACCATCCACTTTCTTCAAAGAAATGGAACAAATAATCCTAAAATTTGTATGGAACCAGAAAAGACCCCGCATAGCCAGAGGAATGTTGAAAAAGAAAAGCAAAGCTGGCGGCATCACAATTCCAGACTTCCAGCTCTACTACAAAGCTGTCATCATCAAGACAGTATGGTACTGGCACAAAAACAGACACATAGATCAATGGAACAGAATAGAGAGCCCAGAAATGGACCCTCAACTCTATGGTCAACTAATCTTCGACAAAGCAGGAAAGAATGTCCAATGGAAAAAAGACAGTCTCTTCAACAAATGGTGTTGGGAAAATTGGACAGCCACATGCAGAAGAATGAAACTGGACCATTTCCTTACACCACACACAAAAATAGACTCCAAATGGTTGAAAGACCTCAATGTGAGACAGGAGTCCATCAAAATCCTAAAGGAGAACACAGGCAGCAACCTCTTCGACCTCAGCCGCAGCAACTTCTTCCTAGAAACATCGCCAAAGGCAAGGGAAGCAAGGGCAAAAATGAACTATTGGGACTTCATCAAGATAAAAAGCTTTTGCAAAGCAAAGGAAACAGTCAACAAAACCAAAAGACAACTGACAGAATGGGAGAAGATATTTGCAAATGACATATCAGATAAAGGGCTAGTATCCAAAATCTATAAAGAACTCATCAAACTCAACACCAAAAGAACAAAGAATCCAATCAAGAAATGGGCAGAAGACATGAACAGACATTTCTCCAAAGAAGACATCCAAATGGCCAACAGACACATGAAAAAGTGTTCAATATCGCTCGGCATCAGGGAAATCCAAATCAAAACCTCAGTGAGATACCACCTCACACCAGTCAGAATGGCTAAAATTAACAAGTCAGGAAATGACAGATGTTGGCGGGGATGCGGAGAAAGGGGAACCCTCCTACACTGTTGGTGGGAATGCAAGCTGGTGCAGCCACTCTGGAAAACAGTATGGAGGTTCCTCAAAAAGTTGAAAATAGAGCTACCATATGATCCAGCAATTGCACTCCTGGGTATTTACCCCAAAGATACAAAAGTAGGGACCCGAAAGGCTACGTGCACCCCGATGTTTATAGCAGCAATGTCCACAATAGCCAAACTGTGGAAAGAGCCAAGATGTCCATCAACAGATGAATGGATAAAGAAGATGTGGTATATATATACAATGGAATATTATGCAGCCATCAAAAGGAATAAGATGTTGCCATTTGCAACGACGTGGATGGAACTGGAGGGTATTATGCTGAGCGAAATAAGTCAAACAGAGAAAGACATGTATCATATGACCTCACTGATATGAGGAATTCTTAATCTCAGGAAACAAACTGAGGGTTGCTGGAGTGGGGGGTGGGGTGGGAGGGATGGGGTGACTGGGTGATGGACACTGGGGAGGGTATGTGTTCTGGTAAGCGCTGTGAATTGTGCAGGACTGTTGAATCTCAGATCTGTACCTCTGAAACAAATAATGCAATATATGTTAAGAAAGAAAAAAAGAAGAAGAATGTAGCAGGAGGGGAAGAATGAAGGGGGGGAAATCGGAGGGGGAGAAGAACCATGAGAGACGATGGACTCTGAAAAACAAACTGAGGGTTCTAGAGGGGAGGGGGTTGGGAGGATGGGTCAGCCTGGTGATGGGTATTGAGGAGGGCACGTTCTGCATGGAGCACTGGGTGTTATGCACAAACAATGAATCATGGAACACTATATCTAAAACTAATGATGTAATGTACGGGGATTAACATAACAATAAAAAAAATTAAAAAAAAAAATAAAATAAAATTGCACTGGATTTCTGGTGCATCTGAAGTATGGTACCCTGGCCTTGGTTTAGTGTTGCATTTGATGCTCGCCCCAGATCTTCTCGCAGCTGAATCTTGATTTCCGAAATTAAGCCAAAAATTGTCTCTCCCTGCTCTTTGCCGCATCTCCTGCGAGAAGGAAGACCATTCTCAGCAATCAGACTGTCGACATGTCGACATTCCAGAAAATGTCGACATCACTCTGAAGGGACGCACAGTTATTGTGAAAGGCCTCAGAGGAACACTGCGAAGGGACTTCAATCACATCAATGTAGAATTCAGTCTTCGTGGAAAGAAAAAGAAGAGGCTCCGAGTTGACAAATGGTGGGGAAATAGAAAAGAGCTGTCTACTGTTCGCACTGTCTATAGTCACGTACAGAACATGATCAAGGGCGTTGCACTGGGCTTCCGTTACAAGATGAGGTGTATGCTCACTTCCCCATCAACGTTGTTATTCAGGAGAATGGTTCTCTTGTTGAAAGCCAAAATTTCTTGGATGAAAAATGTATCCGCAGGGTTCGGATGAGGCCAGGTGTTGGTTATTCTGTATCTCAAGCCCAAAAAGATGAGTTAATTCTTGAAGAAAATGACATTGAACTTGTATGAAACTCAGCTGCTTTGATTCAACAAGCCACAACTGTTAAAAACAAGGATATCAGAAAATTCTTGGTTGGTATCTATGTTTCTGAAAAAGGAACAGTTCAGCAGGCTGATGAATAAGATCTGAGTTGTCCATCTACAGAAACAGCAAGATGCCAGATGATTTTTCAGACTTATTTGTGATATTTTAAAGATGCAATAAAAGCTATACTGATTTGGGAAAAAAAATTTTCTCTCCCTCTCAGTTCTGATCTCACTGGATATTGGCATCCACCTTCCACAACTGACCCGTGGTCATGGATGGCTTAGTTAAGCATGCTTCCCTTAGTTAGGGTGTTTCTCTCTGTTATTTTTTAGCTTTTTGTGCTAAAAGTCCCAGGAGGGCTTTACAGAGTAGCTTTTTCTGAAAATCCACAGGCTAGAGAGAAAGTTCGACTCTAAGTTAGCCATCAGTCTGAGTTTTCTCGTTCCACCGTGGATGAAAATGTAAAGGCACCTTCGTTATTAGTTTGGGGGAAGAAGAGTTTCAATCCAGTCAATGTTAAGCAGCTAGTGTTCTGGAAAATGAACCTTAGGAAACTTTTCTCACCATCATGAGCTGAGCCAACCTGATACGCTGTGGGAAAGGACAGCATATTACTCTGGGTAAATGAGAAGCACACAGAAAATAAAATTGTTAGGTTTTGCTTGGAATTGAAAATTGTTGAAGGTTGAAGACTTTAATGTAGGGAATTTATCAACAGCAGCAGAATCAGTGGTTTTATCAGACTAGCAGTAAGGTCTGCAAAAAGGCACTTCCTGCTGATGAAATTATATAGCTAGAGATTTGGATCCAGATTTTATACTCAGGAAGTCCTTAAAAACTTGTTTGCTGTTGTCATGCTGAGGGAATTAATAGATTAGACATTAACCACTAAAATTTTTGAGGGAACCCCCCAATATAACATTTACTAAAAGAGCAGAGTGTCCCTCTATTTCATAATAAAATATGGAACACCTCATTTTCTACCAAGGCCATTTGCAACAGTTTCTGAAGCAATGTTTCACATGAAGGAGATGTCTAGTAGATGTGTGAACTATGCCTTTATATTAAACTTGATTTATTACCTGTAAAAGGAAAAGAGAACAAGTGACTATAAGTCAAACTCAGGTTGGAAAAAATTATTCCTGTTACATGTATTTGGTATTTGTTAATATAGTATAGAATCATGTAGACTTCCATACTGAGATACCGTTCGAATTGTTTCGTATTTGTTAAAGGGAACAAATAAGAGATCATCTAGAGTTTTACATTTTACCCTTCAGAGGATTAATTTGGTTTTTACATTTTCTGTTGATTCCCATGAAAATATTTATTACACAATCATCAAATATTTATTGAGAAATTGTTGCATATTGAAATTAGGGGGAAAACAGGAAGAGAATTGGTAAAAGAGTATAAACTTTCACATATAATCGTCTGAGGATCTAATGCATAACATGGTGACTATAGTTGATAACACTTGAAAAAAGACAAAATTGTATAAGGTGGGAAAAAATAAAATGATCAGACTTGTTTTAATGGATGCATTAAATTCAGTGGTCTATTCTTGTGGCTACTGGACATTTGTGCTATATATTAAGCATTTGAGAAATTATGGAGTTGAGCACATTTCTCATAATTCAATTAATACCGGAACTAAGTCCCAGCCCTCAAAAATGTCAGAATATTCTAGAAGAGAGAGAGACATAAAACAATAAGCATAATGTTGCATGATACATTTATATTACAAATATGCCCAAAATGTTAAGAAATGTCAGAGGAAATGCTCAGAAGAGGACAGTTAACTCAGCCAAAGAACTTCCCCAAAGGAGATGATTCTTCAAATAGATCTTAAAGGAATCACAATGGGAAATAAGTTTATCCCGGACAAAGGGAAGGCAGAGAGACCAAGACATTCAAAACTACAAACTAGAGGAGTTGGACTGGACAGTTTGTACAAATACAGTGAGAAATTTGGTTAGAATGGTGTGCTGACACCAGAATATTAAGGACTCCTTGTAAGTCTAAACTTTATGCTCATATCAGTTAGGAACATAAAGGATTTAAAACAAATGCACAAGAATTTAATAGAAATTTTGGCTGAAAACAGTATGGAGGACAAACTGAAAGGAGCTAAACTGGGGCTAGGAGAATAGATAAAACGAGACACTCAGAAGAATTTGGTAACTTTTAACCATTTATTCTTATTGCTATATAATACCTACAAGACAAGAAAATTCACGAATCAGAATCTAACTTTAGCGATGTGCTAGCTTAAGTCCTTTGCTGGCTTGAGTAGTTGGTGGGGATTGACTGTGTATGCAATTTGCCCCAAAGACCTGAGGACTATCCTTATGTCTCTGCCATGAATTGCTAAATAAATTCATTTCAGATGCATTTTGGGAAATTTTAAAAATCATCATAAAAAATCATCATTTATCTCTAGAAAATAATAACTGGAAGAAAAATACTTCATTCTCATTAAAATATTCATTTTGGCAAGATGAATTCACAAATTTTTCTTCCTTGCTAAGGAATATCCATTGTCCTACCTTCAGATGTTCTACGAACATTAAATTACTTATTGCAAAAGTGTTTCTGTGATTACATAAGATAGTTAGAATAATCTCTAATAGAACTACAGCCAAGCACATCTCTAATGTCATTCTATACATGGTTATATTGATTTAACTTTACACTGTTGAGTCAGACCAACAGGTTAAAATCTGTTTTTCTATGCATTAGCTGTATAATCTTCAGCCAGTTATTAAACTCTCATGCCTTTGTTTACTTAACACTAAAATTAATGCAACAAATGACCAGTAAATTTTATGTAAGTATTCACTAAGATACCCTATGTCAGGTACTTAGTACAGTACCAAATAAATACTCAGTAAGCACCCAATAATAAGTCTTAATTTTTATTAGCATTGGAGGGTAGAATTTTGCTTGGAAAAAATTCATTAAAAATAGAAAGAAGAGAGAGGAAAAAAGATGGTGGAGGAGTAGGGGACCCTATTTCAACTGGTCCCTGGAATTGAGCTGGATATCTACCAGACCACTCTGAGCACCCACGAAACCAGCCTGAGATGTAAGAAGATCTGGATCTCTACAAGCAGAATATCGCAGGCGGTTGGTTGTGAGGTACGAAGCGGAGAGCCGTGATCCTGCGGGCAGATATCGGAGGATAAACGGCGGCGGGAGGGTGCCTGGCCGTGGGGATCCTACACCGCCAGTGAGTGACAGCCTCGTGCACTGGGGACAGGGCACAGACTCGCAGACCGGTAGCATCAAGAAAGGACTTTAGGGCAGCCCCTGGGGTGGAAAACCAGACCAACGGGGTCGTGTGCACGTGAACTGCAGCCCACCTGGACAGAAACTGGAGTGAGGGTCATGCGCACGCGAACTGCAGCCTCTGAGACCGAAACCCGGTGCGCAGGGGTCCGCGGGTGAACTGCAACCTCCAGGGTGGAAACCCCGAGCGGCAGAGTCGCGCGGGTGTGAACTGGGAGCAGCTGGCGGTTTTAGAAGCACAAAGGGCAGAGACGTGCCCCGACCTGGAGGCAGGACTGGGAGCGCTGCGGAGGGGCGCACAACCCAGGCCGCTGCAGTTTATAGCAGCACGGACAGAAACAGAGACGGTGTGGCCTGGAGAGCTCACTGAAGAACAGACTGCGGTCTCTCTGCTTTGAGGCAGAGGGTTGGAAACGGTCTCTTCTGCTCTGACTCGCGGAAGAGACGCGGAAAGCTGCCAGGGAAAGGCGCCAGAGAACAAAAGCCCCAAAGACTGATTCCCACTGAGCCCATCCCCCACCACAGGGGTGCAGGGCAACTCCGCCCAAACAGGGTTGCCTGAGTAACAGCGCGGCAGGCCCCTCCCCCAGAAGACAGGCTGGGAAAACAAGAGGCCAGCAACCCTAAGGTCCCAAGAAAACAGGTGCATCTTGCTTGGGTTCTGGTCAATAATTTGGACTCTCTACGTTCCCTCAAACACCCATCAACAGAATGACTAGGAGGAGGAGCCCCCAAAACAGAAAAGACTCAGAGATTATGACTTATGCTGCAGATTTACAAATGGATGCAGATATAACCAAGATGCCGGAGATGGAATTCAGGCTAGCAATTGTGAAGACAATGGCTAGAATGGAGAAATCAATTAATGGCAACATGGAGTCTCTAAGGGCAGAAATAAAAGGTGATTTGGCAGAACTTAAAAATGCTATCAATGAGATCCAATCCAACCTAGATAATCTAACAGCTAGGGTAACTGAGACAGAAGAGAGAATAAGTGATCTGGAAGACAGTATAATAGATAAAAAGGGAAAAGAGGAGGCCAGGGAAAAACAACTCAGAATCCATGAAAATAGAATCAGAGAAATAAGTGACACCATGAGGCATTACAATATCAGAATCATTGGAATCCCGGACGGAGTGGAGAGAGAGAGAGGGCTAGAAGATGTATTTGAGCAAATCGTAGCTGAGAACTTCCCTAATCTGGGGAATGAAACAAACATTCGAGTCCTAGAGGCAGAGAGGACCCCTCCTAAGATCAAGGAAAACAGGCCAACACCCCGGCATGTAATAGTAAAACTTGCAAATCTTAGAACCAAGGAAACCATCTTAAGGGCAGTTAGGGGGAAGAGATTCCTTACCTACAGAGGGAGGAACATCAGAATAACGTCAGACCTATCCACAGAGACCTGGCAAGCCAGAAAGGCCTGGCAAGACATATTCAGGGTACTAAACGAGAAGAACATGCAGCCAAGAATACTTTATCCAGCAAGGCTTTCATTTAGAATGGATGGAGAGATGCAGAGCTTCCACAACCGGCAGAAGTTGAAAGAATATGTGACCACTAAGCCGGCCCTGCAAGAAATATTAAGGGAGGTTCTATAAAAGGAGAAAGACCCCAAGAGTGATCTACAACAGAAATTTACAGGGACAATCTATAAAAACAATGTCTTCACAGACAACATGATGACAATTAATTCATATCTTTCAATAATCACTCTCACCGTGAATGGCCTAAACGCTCCCATAAAACGGCACAGGGTTGCAGATTGGATAAAAAGACAGGACCCATCCATATGCTGTCTACAAGAGACTCATTTTGAACCTAAAGATACATCCAGACTGAAAGTGAAGGGATGGAGATCTATCTTCCATGCCAGCGGACCTCAAAAGAAAGCTGGGGTAGCAATTCTTATATCAGACAAATTAGATTTTAAACTAAAGTCTGTAATAAGAGACACAGAAGGACACTATATCATTCTTAAAGGGTCTATCCAACAAGAAGATCTAACAATTGTAAATATCTATGCCCCCAACATGGGAGCAGCCATATACATAAGCCAACTGTTAACCAAAATAAAGAGTCATATTGATAACAATACATTAATTGTAGGAGACCTCAATACTCCACTCTCAGCAATGGACAGATCACCTAAGCAGAAAATCAACAAGGAAACAAGAGCTTTGAATGATACATTGGACCAGATGGACCTCATAGATATTTACAGAACATTCCATCCTAAACAACAGAATACTCATTCTTCTCGAGCGCACATGGAACTTTCTCCAGAATAGGCCACATACTGGGTCACAAATCAGGTCTCAACCGATACCAAAAGGTTGAGATTATTCCCTGCATATTCTCAGACCACAATGCTCTAAAACTGGAACTCCATCACAAGAAAAAATTTGGCAGAAATTCAAACACTTGGAAGCTAAAGACCACTCTGCTCAAGAATGTTTGGGTCAACCAAGAAATCAAAGAAGAACTTAAACAATTCATGGAAATCAATGAGAATGAAAACACATCGGTCCAAAACCTATGGGATACTGCAAAGGCGGTCCTAAGGGGGAAATACATAGCCATCCAAGCCTCACTCAAAAAAATAGAAAAATCCCGAATTCACCAACTAACTCTACACCTTAAAGAACTAGAGAAAAAGCAACAAATGACGCCTAAGCCACACATTAGAAGAGAAATAATTAAAATTAGAGCAGAAATCAATGAATTAGAAACCAGAAACACAGTAGATCAGATCAACGAAACTAGAAGTTGGTTCTTTGAAAGAATTAATAAGATCGATAAACCACTGGCCAGACTTATCCAAAAGAAGAGAGAAAGGACCCAAATTAATAAAATTATGAATGAAAGGGGAGAGATCACGACTAACACCAAGGAAATAGAAACAATTATTAGAAATTATTATCAACAACTATATGCCAATAAACTGAGCAATCTGGATGAAATGGATGCCTTCCTGGAAACCTATAAGCTGCCAAGACTGAAACAGGAAGAAATTGACAACCTGAATAGGCCAATAACCAGTAACGAGATTGAAGCAGTGATCAAAAACCTCCCCAAAAACAAGAGTCCAGGGCCTGATGGATTCCCTGGGGAATTCTACCAAACATTCAAAGAAGAAATAATACCTATTCTACTGAAGCTGTTTCAAAAAATAGAAACAGAAGGAAAACTTCCAGACTCATTCTATGAGGCCAGCATTACCTTGATCCCCAAACCAGGCAAAGACCCCATCAAAAAGGAGAATTTCAGACCGATATCCCTGATGAATATGGATTCCAAAATCCTCAACAAAATCCTAGCTAATAGGATCCAACAATACATTAAAAGGATCACCCACCACGACCAAGTGGGATTTATCCCCGGGATGCAAGGGTGGTTCAACATTCGCAAATCAATCAATGTGAACATTAATAAGAGGAGGGAGAAGAACCATATGGTCCTCTCAATTGATGCAGAAAAAGCATTTGACAAAATGCAACATCCTTTCCTGCTTAAAACTCTCCAGAGTATAGGGATAGAGGGAACATTCCTCAAGCTCATAAAATCCATCTATGAAAAACCCACAGCAAATATCATCTTCAATGGGGAAAAGCTGAGAGCCTTTCCCTTAAGATCAGGACACGTCAAGGGTGCCCACTCTCACCACTGTTGTTCAACATAGTACTAGAAGTCCTAGCAACAGCAATCAGACAACAAAAAGAAATAAAAGGTATTCAAATTGGCAAAGAAGAAGTCAAACTCTCTCTTTTCGCAGATGACATGATACTTCATGTGGAAAACCCAAAAGACTCCACCCCGAAATTACTAGAACTCATCCAGCAGTTCAATAATGTGGCAGGATACAAAATCAATGCACAGAAATCAGTTGCTTTCTTATACACTAACAACGCAACTGTAGAAAGAGAAATTAAAGAAACGATTCCATTTACAATAGCACCAAAAACCATAAGATACCTCGGAATAAACCTAACCAAAGAGGTAAAGGATCTATATTCCAGGAACTACAAAACACTCATGAAAGAAATTGAAGAAGACACAAAAAGATGGAAAAATATTCCATGCTCATGGATCGGAAGAATAAACATTGTTAAAATGTCTATGCTACCCAGAGCAATCTATACCTTCAATGCCATCCCGATCAAAATTCCAGTGACATTTTTCAAAGTGCTGGAACAAACAATCGTAAAATTTGTATGGAATCAGAAAAGACCCTGAATCACCAAGGAAATGTTGAAAAAGAAAAACAAAGCTGGGGGCATCACGTTGCCCGATTTCAAACTAAATTACAAAGCAGTGATCACCAAGACAGCATGGTACTGGCACAAAAACAGACATATAGACCAATGGAACAGAATAGAGAACCCAGATATGGACCCTCAACTCTATGGTCAAATAATCTTTGACAAAGCAGGAAAAAACATGCAATGGAAAAAAAGACAGTCTCTTCAATAAATGGTGCTGGGAAAATTGGACAGCCACATGCAGAAGAATGAAACTCGACCATTCTCTAACACCATTCACAAAGATAAACTCAAAATGGATGAAAGACCTCAATGTGAGAAAGGAATCCATCAAAATCCTAGAGGAGAACATAGGCAGTAACCTCTTTGACATCGGCCACAGCAACTTCTTTCAAGATACATCTCCAAAGGCTAGTGAAACAAAAGCAAAAATGAACTTTTGGGACTTCATCAAGATAAAAAGCTTCTGCACAGCAAAGGAAACAGCCAACAAAACAAAGAGGCAACCCACAGAATGGGAGAAGATATTTGCAAATGACACTACAGATAAAGGGCTGGTATCCAAGATCTATAAAGAACTTCTCAAACTCAACACCCAAAAAACAAATAATCAAGTCAAAAAGTGGGCAGAAGAGATGAATAGACACTTCTCTGAAGAAGACATACAAATGGCTAACAGACACATGAAAAAATGTTCATCATCATTAGCCATCAGGGAAATCCAAATCAAAACCACACTGAGATACCACCTTACACCAGTTAGAATGGCAAAAATGGGCAGGGAAAGAAACAACAAATGTCGGATAGGTTGTGGAGAAAGGGGAACCCTCTTACACTGTTGGTGGGAATGCAAGTTGGTACAGCCGCTTTGGAAAACAGTGTGGAGGTGCCTCAAAATTTTAAAAATAGAGCTACTCTATGACCCAGCAATTGCACTCCTGGGTATTTACCCCAAAGACACAGATGTAGTGAAAAGAAGGGCCATATGCACCCCAATGTTCATAGCAGCAATGTCCGCAATAGCCAAACTGTGGAAAGAGCCGAGATGCCCTTCAACAGATGAATGGATAAAGAAGATGTGGTCCATATATACAATGGAATATTACTCGGCCATCAGAAAAGATGAATACCCAACTTTTACATCAACATGGATGGGACTGGAGGAGATTATGCTAAGTGAAATAAGTCAAGCAGAGAAAGTCAATTATCATATGGTTTCACTTATTTGTGGAACATAAGGAATAGCATGGAGGACATTAGGAGAAGGAAGGGAAAAATGGGCGGGGGGAATTGGAGGGAGAGATGAACCATGAGAGACTATGGACCTGAGAAACAAACAGGGTTTTAGAGGGGAGGGGGGAGGGGGGATTGGTTAGCCCGGTGATGGGTATTAAGGAGGGCACGTACTGCATGGAGCACTGGGTGTTATACGAAAACAATGGATCGTGGATCACTACATCAAAAACTAATGATGTATTGTATGGTGACTAACATAACATAATAAAATTAAAAACTACAAAAAAAAAAAAATAATAAAAAATAAATAAATAAATAAAAATAAAAAAAATAAAAATAAAAATAGAAAGAAAAAAAAGCTATGTTTTTACAGCAAGGAATTGCCAAGCATTAGAGCCCACTGAGAAATATTGACTTAGAGAAAAATTAGAAATCTTACCTACGGTTAGCTTCACACATGTTTTACCATTGAAGAAATTACCTCATTGTAGAAAAAACAACAACAGTCAAATCCCTAAAGATATAAATATCTGAATTCACATTATTCATGAAATGTTAAGACCACAACTATTAATCAAGGAATATGAACATCTTCCTCAATATTTCTAAGAAGTAGTAAGAATATTACAATTCAATCTAAGAAAGACAAAATAAATAAAAAGAAAAATAGAAATAATTCTCCAGTGTTACAGTTGAGCTCCTCGACAGAAATCATTTAAAGAATTTAATTCTACACTCAGTTATTTTTTTAAAGCATTTCCATACCTATGATATTTCAATTACTACTTAATGAAAATGTACATAAACCATGAATTCATAAAACAGTTAATACAAAAAAGCTTATATTTTCACCATTTAAATGTAAGGAATTCTGTAAACATACACAGCTATACAAAAATGTATTTATTTACTTTCTGTTTAATTATGAAAATTCTCTAGCAAACATGGTAGAATAAATCTAATCAACATAAACAATTTCTTTATAGGAGAAAAAGATTGTCGTTTTGCAACATTAGCACCTTTTTAGTTTCCTTGGTCCTGGAGTTCTAAATTATAATTACTGCATCATATACAGTACATGGGATTAATTTTTATATCTGTTTTGTGTTTCACAGGCAAGACATGCAAATAAATAACAGTGGCCTTCTCAGAAGCAAAGGGCCGCATAGTTAACAAAGTTCCAGACTTGAAAGAAAAGCTTCCTAACATGAAATTTAATATAATAGGGAATTGCATTTTAATAAATGTGCAGAACAGTTTCCTGTGGAAGCAGATTTATTTGTGTACCTGCACAGGATCACTTATTTACGATAGTTTACAGTACATTTGCCAAAAGCTACATCATAGTAATGCGATTCTACTTCACACTTATATACGAGTTTTTGAAGTGATATTCAAACAGGGTTGTTATTCCTATCCCAATACACACTAAATGACGCCTACACACAAAAATAAACAGGAGTGACTTTCCCTCAGTTGCAAACTTCTCCAAGCTGCCCCGAAAACGCGGACGTGTTAACTCCTTTTGTCCAGTGGAAGGAACACAGTGGTTTCGCTGTATCTGAGACCATCTGAGAGTCATATTAATAGGATTTTTTTGCAGGCAGGGATCCAGAATCATTCAGAAGCTGCCATTCTCCACCTTGGCAACCGCAACGTCAATTGCTGGTAATTGTCATATGGCTCTTCCCAATCTCTCCTAAATCATGAGAATGCCTTCTGTTATCACTAAGCTGTTGTTGCTTGTTGCATAAAGCACTTTCTCTTGGGGTGCCTAGGTGGCTCAGTCAGTTAAGCATCTGACTCCTGATTTCAGCTCAGGTCATGATCTCAGGGTTGTGGGATCCTGCAGGCATGGGGCTCTGCACTCAGCGGGGAATCTGCTTGAGATTCTTGAGATTCTTTCCCTCTGCCACCCCCCCACCCCAACTCTCTGTCTCTCTGTCAAATAAAAATATAAATTAAGAAAAAAAAGCACTTCCTCTTGAAAACAAAAATTCACTTGAGCAAAGAAGACGTTATGAGCAATCTCTCTATCAGGCGTCAGGTGGAGAGCAGGAATCCTGCTTTGTGGTGACTGCTGAAGCACAAACGGGTCTGGATACTTCCCAAGCCTAAATACGTGGGAAGGAGCCTGCTTCCATTGTTCAGAGAGACCGACATTTTGAGGACAGCTGAAGGTTTTGAAACATGTTTGGATTTTCAAGATGTGGGAATCAGCTCCTCACTTACTTACAGTTTGTAGAGAAGTGAAATCTGGTATTATCACTTTTATTGGGTGGCTCTCCCAATGGGCTAAGACCAAGTCTATGTAAAAATCAAGCTTTGTTCGTAACAGCCTCAGTAGTTGGGATCAGATTGTGAAAGTGTTAGAAATCTATCACTGACTTCATTAACGAAGATTCCAGCAAGACAGCATTTAATTCTTTTTTTTTTTAGTTTTTTTTTTTTTTTTTAATTTACTTGTTTGACAGAGAGAGAGGGAACACAAGCAGGGGGAGTGGCAGAGGGAGAAGCCGGCTTCCCACTGAGCAGGGAGCCCGATGCAGGGCCTGATCCCAGGACCCTGGGATCATGACCTGAGCTAAAGGCAGATGCTTAACAACTGAGCCACCCAGGTGCCCCGACAGCATTTAATTTTTAACTTAAAAAAAAAAATCCCATAAGCAAATAAGTAATGCTATTTCTTCAATGTCTGAGGTTAAATTATTATTTTGGAGAGAATTTTCACTACGTGATTATCATGGAAGGTGGGATGGGAGGTGCATTTTTATGTTTTGGAAAGAGCGTGGTGCTTTTCATTGTGGACACACCTCTGTCTCATCTGTTTGCACGTTGTGGGCTTCTGTTCCCCAGCTGTTCATCCAACATAACATTACATAGTGGATACAGGCAAAAATTACAAATTCTCCTTTGTACAGATAGAGTCTTTTTTTTTTTTACTCAGATTATGAGAAATTCTGAATATGTTAAAATTGGCATAAAGAATTTCATAGCTAAAGAAGACCTATTTTCCATGGTATGTACCTTTTCTGTTGCAACTTAAAAACTGGAAAAGGTGAACACAATTCTTACTCCTAAATATTAATCATTATATTTTCCTGTGATTTATACTGTCTTGTGAAATAGACATGCTACTGACTACAAAATCCCATAACCCTTCTCGGAGCTATCATTTTCATAAAGCACAAAGGAGAGCTAGGTAAAAAAGAAATTACCACGTAGTGACCAAAAAAAAAAAAAAAAAAAGATTTTTTTTTTTTTCCTCCTTCTGGAAACAGCTGATTTTAGAGCTATGCATTTTCCTATTCTGGAGCTGATGAGGTCACTATCACCTCACCAGCAAAGGAAGTTAAATTCCTTTCAATGGTTTTGTTGCTTTGGATGCTATCCAGTGGAGCAAGAAGCACATTAAATTTGATTCCTGACAGATAAGGAAAGGACAACTTTGTAAATACTCTGACTTAAAAACACGTTTATTTACAGACACATCCTGTTAGGTATTTGGGGTCAAAAATATATGTTTATTCACTTAGTACATTTGGTATAATATGGTTAACTACTATATACATCTTGCAATTTGTAAGGTTAAACCAAATTGTATCCCTTTTTATGTGATATATTTGTTCTTTCCCAAGGTCTAATTTCCTATTTCTAATAAACAAGAGATTTATTTTACTACCCTTGCACTTAGCTCTGAACATGTATTTTGGTCAAGATCTAATAAAATTTTTTTTTCTTAAAATACATGGTTTTTTTCCAACTAAAAAACACTTCTAATGAATTTGTGTCTATTAGAAGCAACATCACTGAAAATGTAGTTTAATTTAAAAATGTAGTATAATGCCAAAACAGCATGCCACAAAAAATTACAACTTCCTAAATTATTTTTTAATACATATCCATATTTATATCTGAAATAACTGGATTATAGGTTTTATGTTGTTGGGTTTTTGATATATCTATTATAAAGTGAGTGGAGTTTACTGAGAGATTAGGAAAATGCACAGTTGCAAATGTTTACTATTTTACATCATGTTTATCAGTCCTGCTCTATTAGTGGTTTGAGAATTTACTAGCAAAGTACAACCAGTTTAGAATATTGAGTATAATTTTGTACTCATCCACACCATAATTTCATTTCAACTCATGAAACTTTATTTCAATTATTCAATTGTGAGACTGTGCTAATTTGTAAACTTAGTTTGAGAAGTTTAGCTAACTGAACATAATAAAAAAAAAGAAGTTTTAGGACTATAAACATCATCAGCTGTTGCATTGTAAGTAGAAGACAATTTAATAAAATAAGATTAAATACTCTTTAATAAAAACTCTTTGAAAGTGAAACTATATAAGAACAACAGCATTTCTGGAAGTTTGACTTTAACTGTAAGCTTTCTCTGTGCCTCTTTTCTACCATCCACACTGTTAGAAATAAAACAATACTGAAATAACAGCAGTATTATTAACTGTTCAGTAGTGAACTGTTGTGTAAGCTAGGCGCCACTCTAGGTGCTCTAAATGTATTTCCTAGTTCAAAGGGAAAGCCACTGCCTTTCACACACATATCATTTGGTTCCAAAGTTTTAGAAGGAAGGAGAAATAGCCACAAGGCTTATCTAAACTTATTCACATCGCTGAAAAAAATCCATCTGACAGATTGAGCTTGGAACATCTGGAAAAGTAAAACACCAAGTAAAAGGAGCAGTTATTTGGTCATATTTTTACCCTAACTGTATGGATGTGCTGATAGGCAGCCTCTTAGAGGTCCTTCTTCAATTCTGGACTTTTCCATTTACATGGTTGATTTTGATTTCTGATCTCCTATAAACCAACCTTATGCTAAAGTGCTTCCTTTATTGAAATAGGTTGTTTGTTTGTTTTTTTTTTCTTGAGCCAATCTTAAGATATACAATTATGTGACAACAAAAAGGATATAGAAGCATCTAGAACAAGTTTGGTTTGACATTTATATACCGTGTTCTCCACGTAAGTGTTGCAATGTGCATTCTAGAAATTATTAACTTTTAATTTAATTGTAAAATTATAAATAATTCACATTATGGCCTCTGCAAATATGTGAAGGGTAGTGCCAACCTACCATATGGTCGTCTTTCTTTTATGCTATGTATGAAAATTTGGATGTGTGCAGATTACAGAGTATGTTTCATGACTTATCAGATCCTTGGATCAATTACAACAAAATCTCATCTCTCTTCTTATTCCCGGAGATTTGCTTATGAGCAAACTGAGGTAAGGAAGCCAGTCTTTCAGGCTCATAAAGTTTCATCAAAGTGAGTGTTCTGTGTAGTTTCTTGCCAGGTGATCACAGCTTTTTTTTTTTTTTCTTTTAACCTCTGTAGAAATTTAACAGTTACGACTATTCCTTTAGAGATTTTATTTTCCTAAATTGAGAATTTGGGAGATGTTTTTTTAAAGCAAAAGCAGTGCCTAAAGCAAAAACATTGAGGATGCATTTCATAACATAAAAGTATATGCAAGCATTATTTTGTTAACACTTTAGATTTTAGCTACATCCTTGAGGTATGGTCTATGTAAGAACTAATGACTCCAGTAGGACAAGATGTTCACTTCATTGAAATAAATAAAAATTGATAGCTATTTTAATACATATTTACATACTTCTGTGAATTTCTACAAGCACATGAAATTTTTGCACTGGAAACAATATATTAATTCAGATTTCCTAAATGTTACCTATTACACCAAATCATTTCGGATTTATATGACAGGATAAGCTCTTTCTCTCTAAAACCATTTTGGAAACATTTTGTGTTATATAACCATGCATTGCTTTCATTTAAATGGATAACCGGTCTATATTTGTGAAAATGAGAAAAATGGGAAAACCAACGATATGTCTCCATCTCTCAAAAGAGAAATCCCACCAGACCTTAAGGACTACTTCATTTACTAACTCAACACATGCTACTCATTCACTTTTTTGTGTAAGATAAGTAGGTGGCCCATCTCCCCCTGTGCGCACATACCACCACAAGAATGCATCTGTAACATGTGTATGTGGCACTGGACTTATGATTCCTGACTCTGCTTTATAAACATCGATTGTGAGCAGAAGGCTCATCTGAGTCTTGCTCTATGTATGACCTTGGGCATGTCATTGTTCTCCTCTGGGTCCAAATTTCCCCACATTATGAATAATCCAGCTGGATGGGAATCCCAAGTGTCACATTGGTGGCTGGTGGACTGAAGCAAACAACAAAGATGCTCTCCATGGTGGAACTTAAAGAGTGTCACTGGGCTTGAACTCCTACTGAGCTCTTCTTTTTTCTCACCTGCCACCTACACATGTACAGTTCCCAGCTGATCCAGAGCTGATGGCTTTGTCATCGCTGTTCCAGAATGACGTCTCTGGACCTCCCCAGCCCTAACACTCCAAGATTTTTAGGGCCTCAAGCTAATTTCCAGGGTAGAATATTATCCTACGTGATTATGTGAGAAAGAGCTTCTATGTAGACTAAACACATGGACTTAGGGCACTTCAAAAATTCATTCCCAATATTAGGAAAGCAAAGAATTCTGTATCCAATTAAATGAAAGAAATTATACAAAAGATGGAAATCATTGCTAACCTACAATTCCTAAAAAGTTGGACTTTCTGTGGTGGTGAAACTGTTCATTAATTTAAGAAATAGAAAGCATTTGCAAATATCAACAAATATATCTGACTTTAAGGGAAAACAAACCTACAGTAAGCTTAGTTCAAAGCAGAATGCTGTTAGTGATGGGAAAATTATAACGATGACTGATTTCAGCCTCTAAAGAGGGGATAAACAAGTTTTCTACCACAGTTTGTAATGCATTGAGTCTCATTTCAGAAAAATTGTCTTTCAGTGAACGTTTTATTATGAATAGAAATTTGAAGGAGTCAGTTATATCATGGAAGAAAGCAAAATAAAATCCTTCATGTTAATTTTATAACAAATGGTGGAGGTGACTGATAGGTTATACTTGCTTTAAAAGTGATATAATTTATCTTCGGTGAATGTTGACAAAACAGCTTCAAAATCACATCAAATGAAGGCACGTCATGCAGGCATTAGCTAGGAATTTCCTGACTTTGGCCCCTAGATGACCTCACACCTAAATGGTTAAAACAAACTAGAAAGAACTTAAATCTTACATGTGTATGGTGCCATTCCCACTTTATTTATTTATTTTTTTTCATTAGCTAGGATTAATAAAATAAAAATCAGGTACTATATTGAGGGGCAATTGCAACACTTTGAAATGTTACATTGGAAAAAGCAGATACTCTTTTCAGTTTTTATTCTTTTTTTTATATGCTATTTTTGTCCATTTAAAGTGTGACAGAATTAACTGATTAAGACAGAGCCGCAGTTTTAAAAATATCACAAATGGGTTTTTTCCTAAAGTCAGATGAGCATTGTCAGCTGAACTTCATATCATAAGAGAATTCCTTATCCTCTTATGTTAAAGAATTATTTAAAATTAGAGAAAAAAATCAAGTGAAAATATACATACATTTTTTTCATTTGCTTTTATAAGGATGGTTGGTCATGGTAATGTAATTCTTAGTCATCAACATTTTGTCAGAGCTCGGGTATCACAAAAGCAGGTATTACTTGATGTATCTGGTATATAAAAAATGAAAAAAAAAAAGTCTTCCATGTAATAGCATCTCTTGCATCTGGAGGTTTATAAATCTCTTGGCAACATTCTCACCCATTTAGAATGACAATACAAACAATATTAGGATTCAATAGAAAAAAATTCAACATTCTATTTACTAGTCCTTAATGAAATATTCATTGAATTTCACATAGAAAAAAGAGAATATGATCTTTCAACAACTTCATCTGAAACCATTTGAAAATCGAGGCTGCTGAGAAACGATTTTCTTGAAAGCATATTTATATAGTTCTAAATTCCCTTGAGCCTTATTTTAAGAAAATACCAGATTCATCTTACCAAAGAGGAACTATTCCAAGACTTAGGAAAGTCAAGTTTACATCATTGCAACCTATAAGGTACCCTTTATCATTCCGTTTGCATTTCAAACCTGCTCAGTCTCAAAGGAAAAAAAAAAAAAAGTAAACACATCTTGTTTATACCTTCCTGCTGTTTTCAATTTCAGTGTATCTAGTCACACACACACAAAAAATCATCATTTTTAGCATTAACATTTATGGTTAAGGACCTAAGGCCATCCATCCGCATACATTGACATTCGGAAGGCCCACAGCCAATCTTTAATACATGAACAGTAACTTCAGGACCAAGTCTAAAGTACTAAACAGATGAAGCCCAAGATACCAGCTGCCCTAATTTCAGAGCAGCTGCAATTTGTTTATAAATCATTTTCAGAGAACCCTGCCGGTTTCCACCGGCTAAAGAGGAACTCCGGGCATGTCACAATGCTGCGGATCAGCACCATGGCAAAAACACAAAGGGGCCCGATTCAAATCTGGGCTAGTGTGATGGCAAAATACGCTTATGTCTCTACTTTAGCATTTAGTTGGATGCTCTGTGTGGAAAGAGGAGTTCATAAATTTTAAAGGTATTACAACTTCAAACTTTCATTTTTGATACATAAGAAAGAGACTCAACCACGCTCTTTCTTGAGTTTCTAGGGTGGATAAAAGGAGAATTCGACAAAATCTTTTCTACTCTATCCTCTGTGGAACAGCACTGTATAAGTGACCCTCAAATATATAACCTCACGTAATTTTCCCGACTGTTCTCAGAGGTGGGCATGGCTCTTAGCTCCAATTTGGAACAAAAAACTGAGACAGGCGGTTGATTCTCTTAGGGCCATAGAACAGAGGTTAACTCAAGCCAAACCAGATATTTGGGTACTAAGCTCTTTGCAAAACACAACACTGGCTTTCTGTAATAAATGGCCCACCCTGATTAATTCTAAGAATAAAAGGTCATGTAAATCAAATACTAGAATATTGAAAATTCTGTTTTCACTGATTGATTATATGCTTTTTTGGACATAAATAAACTTACCTCCATCTACTCTCTATCTTCTAGACTGAGCAGAACTCTATCTTCTATTCATTTTTCACATTCTTGAGATTTCTCAATATTTCTATGTATCTTATGTATATATTCATTTCTCCTGAGGTTTCACTTCTCCTATGTCAGTGATTTCAAAGTGGGTATCATAGAGCTCTCTTCAATTCCAGTGTATCTACTCACACACAAAAAAATATTTTTCAAAATTACTTCAGGGACCACCATGGAAGGTCAGTTGTGGGGGGCTGACCAGGGGAGACTGAACATTCCAACTTTTCTTTTACATATTGAGATGCATACATACTATATCAGTTTAAAGAAGGATTTGTGAAAAGAAAGCAAGAAAAAGAGAAAGAGAAAAGGGGGGAAGGGTGGGAAGAGAAGAAGGGCAAGGAGACAATGATGACAGTGGGGCAGGAACAGGGAAACACGGAAGGAAGAGTGGGAGGGAGAGAAGAAGACTAGAAGGAAGGGAGGAACAGAGGAAAGCTAAAACAAACAAACAAACAAAAATAAAAAACACTGTCCTAGACCATGAGAGTGTTAATATAAATGAGAAATTTGAATTTGGAATCAGGACGCATTAGTCCTGAAGTCTTCACGAGATGACAGATATTGGTCAGAAAATGAAATAAAGGGGCGCCTGGGTGGCTCAGTCGGTTAAGCGGCTGCCTTCGGCTCAGGTCATAATCCCAGGGTCCTGGGATCGAACCCCGCATCGGGCTCCCTGCTCAGCAGGAAGCCTGCTTCTCCCTCTCCCACTCCCCCTGCTTGTGTTCCTGCTCTCTCTATCTCTCTCTCTGTCAAATAAATAAATAAAATCTTTAAAAAAAAAATTGGGAGATTCTGAAAAAAAAAATTAAAAAAAAAAAAAGGAAATGAAATAAAATGGTCATAGTACTGGATCCTGTCCCATGCAGTTCTGATGACTTGTCTGACACTTTAGGAATACAGATAAGCTCTGAAAATCTTTTTTTTTTTTTTTTTTTTTGAGAGAGAGACAGAGAATGTGCATGCAGAAGTAGGGGGTGGGGAGGGAGGAAGGGTTTGTTGGGAAGGAGCAGAGGGGAAGGAAGAGGGACAAGCAGGTGCCACACTCAGCATGGAGCCCCATGCGGGGCTTGATCTCAGGACCCTGAGATCATGACCTGAGCCAAAATCAAGAGTTGGAGGCTTAACAGGCTGAGCCACCGAGGCACAACCCCCCCCCCCTTTCCCCCTGAATATCTTAAACGTACACCAAGTAAGCTTTTCTTCCTCAGGTGACCAGGCTTTACTAAAGGAAAAGTCTGTACAGGACTTCAAAGACTGTCCAACTTCTTGGAAGCCCTCCAAAGCTTTCTATAACGCAAATGTTGCTAACACAAGCCTTTCCCATACCCCTATCTCTGGCATGCTTAGAGAAACTCCAAAGAATGCTCATTTTTAAAATATAATCTTCTACCAGTGGTAGCTAAGAGTGGTTCTCAACCCTGGGCAATTTTTTTGCCGTCCTCCACTTGCCCAGGGACTTTTAACAATGTCTGAAGATGAGGGTCTAATGGGTAGAGGCCAGAAATACTGCTGATAAATATCCTACTTGTACAGAATAGTCCTCCCTAACAAAGAGTTATCCTAATACAAATATCAATAATGCTAAGATCGAGAAACTCTAAGGGCACAGAATTGTGAATTTCAGTACTTAAGTCACTTCTTAGAGTCCTTCACATAATTCTATGTTCTCCCACGTCTGAGCTTTGCATTAAATTTATAAAAGATTTCTGCTATGGTTATTATTGGTTGTAGATGGGACTAGGTGAGGCAGAATAAATTAAAAGATTAGGAAATTGAGGTGAAAGTATAGAAACAAAATGCCCTTGGTCCAGATGGCTCTAGTATTATCAATCATTTTGGAGACCATTTGAGACATCTCCCTAAGCCATGTTATTAGGTTTTGCACATTTTCTAACTTTAGTTGAATTGAAAATATTTCTTTCAACAGGCTTTTGACATTCTCTGACATTTTTTTATTATGTTATGTTAATCACCATACATTACATCATTAGTTTTTGATGTAGGGTTCCATGATTCATTGTTTGCGTATAACACCCAGTGCTCCACGCAAAATGGTCCTCTTTAATACCCATCACCAGGCTAACCCATCCCCCCATCCCCCTCCCCTCTAGAACCCTCAGTTTCTTTCTCAGAGTCCATCATCTCTCATGGTTCATCTCCCCCTCCAATTTCCCCGCCTTCATTCTTTCCTTCCTGCTATCTTCTTTTTTTTTTTTAACATATAATGTATTATTTGTTTCAGAGGTACAGGTCTGTGATTCAACAGTCTTACACAATTCACAGTGCTCACCATAGCATTTTTTTTTTTCTTATGTTTCTGAGATTTACCCATGTGGATAAATTGATCTAGCTTTTCAAATTTCATTGATATATAGTAATCCATTGTATGAATATACTCCAGTTTATTTTTCTATTCTACTGCTTTGGATATTTGAGGTTTTTTCTAGTTTTCTACTGTCAAAAAGTTCTGCTATAAACTTTTGTTTGTGTCTTTCAGTCCACTTAAGAAAAAATTGGGTTATATTCAAGTTTATCAATAATGTCAAAAGATTTTTCAAAATAAATGTGTCAGTTTATATGCCCACCAACAGATCAAGCTTTCTAGTGATCCATGCCTTCACTAGAATTTGATATTGTCTGACTTTTAAATTTTTTAAAATTTAAATGGACTGATTTGGTTTTCACTGTCATTGCTTTGATTAGTAACTAGAATGAGATTTACCCCCCTAAAATCATTAGCCATTCTTGATTTGGTTCTTTTTTCTTCTTTTTTTTTTTTTCGTATATTTGTTCTTATCCTCCTGGATTTTCATGTTTCCATCAGGAATCTTTTTCCTTTTCTGAAGAAAGATAGAAATATAAACTCAGATACAGGGAGAGACATAGTGCAGGCTTACTGAAAATGATTTCTTTGATTCTCTTGTCCGTTTCTGAAGAATATGTACACTGTGTATGGAATTCTATATTAGCAGTTATTAATTTCATCATTTTAAGTATTCCATTTTCTTCTGGCTTCAGGCATTTAAGTTGAAATGTCAGTAGAAGTAGTCCTCTCAGAAGGTCCTAGATCTTCTTCTTTATGATTTGAAAATTTTTCTCTCTCTGTTTGGTTTTGAAGCTCAGTTATCAATAATATACATACTTAGGATTATTATATCTTGACTCAGGAAAAGGTATGTCACTGGGCATAAACAGAGATATTTCATAATGATGACTACATTGTCTGCTACTAATACAGTGATTCCAGATTTTGTATGATTTGTTTTGGCATGTTGTATCTTTTTTCCCATCCTTTTGCTCTTAATATATTTTATTTTAAAGATTTTTAAAATTTACTTGAGAGAGAGTGAGCATGGCAGGGAGGGGCGGAGGGAGAGGGAGAGAGAAACTCAAGCAGACTGCACTGAGCACAAAACCACCACAGGGCTCCATCTCACCACCCTGAGATCAGACCTGAGTGGAAACCAAGAGTCAGAGCTTGACTGACTGTGCCCCCCAGGCACCCTATTTTTATTTATTTATTTATTTTTATTTTTATTTTTTATTTTTTTTATTTTTTAAAGATTTTATTTATTTATTTGACAGAGACAGTGAGAGCAGGAACACAAGCAGGGGGAGTGGGAGATGGATAAGCAGGCTTCCCACTGAGCAGGGAGCCTGATGTGGGACTCGATCCCAGGACTCTGGGATCATGACCTGAGCCTAAGGCAGCCACTTAACGACTGAGCCACCCAGGCGCCCGCCCTATTTTTATTTTTATTTAAATTTTGTTTCTTGCACCCAGGATATGATTGAGTCTTGCTTTTTTATCCAATCTGATATTCTCTGCCCTACATTTGGAGAGTCTAGACCATTTTCTGGTAACATGATTATGGAAATGTTTGGCTTGGAGGCTATATTTTTCTATTCATCTCATCTATTCTTCCCTCCTTCCCTGCCTTTCATACTGAGTACTTCTTAGTATTTAATTTTATCTCCTGTGGTGTAATGAACAAAGGCACTCCAAAGATGGCCACGTCCTAATCCCCAGGACCCATTAATATGCTACATGACATTGTAAAAAGGACTTTACAGATGTGAACAAGTTAAGGGAATTAAGATGGGGAGATATTCTTGGATTCTCCCGGCAGGTCCAATATAGTCCCAGTGTTTCTTATGAGAGGGATACCAGTAGTAGGAGATGTGATGCTAGAATCAAGATGTTGGAGGGATGAGAGGAAGGCACCCAAGCCAAGGAGAGCAGTCAGTCACCAGACGCTGAAAAGGCAAGGAGACAGATTTTCCCCTCGGAGCCTTTCAGATGAACCAGTCCTGCCAGAATCTTGACTTTGCCTCAGCAATACTCATTTTGCACTTCAGACCCCAGAACAAAAAGAGAATACATTTGTGTTGGTTTAAATCACTATGTCTGTAGTCACGTGTTACAGAAGCGAAAGGAAATGAATAGAGATTTGGGTACCTGGAAGTGGGACAGTGCCGTAACACATACCTAAACATTTGGAAGTGTCTTTGGAATTGGATAATGGGCAAAGGTGGAAGGAATTTGGAGGCACATGATATAGAAGAAGAAGCCTAGATTGACTTGAACAGACTATTGGTAGAAATATGGATGTTCGGGGTGCCTGGGTGGCTCAGTCGGTTAAGTGTATGCCTTTGGCTCTGGTCATGATTCCAGGGTTCTGGGATCAAGCCCCATGTTGGGATCCTTGCTCCGTGGGGAGTCTGCTTCTTCCTCTCCCTCTGCCTGCCACTCCCCCTGCTTGTGCTCACTCGCTCTTACGTGCTCTTTCTCTCTGTCAAATAAATAAATAAAATCTTAAAAAAAATATATGGATGCTCAAGACTCTGTTGGTGAAGTCTCAGAAGGAAATGGGGAGCACAATGGAGAAAACCTCTATCATCTTAGAGAACACCTAAATCACTGTAGACTGCTGATATGTGTGTTAAAGCATCACTAGTGAGGGCTTAGAAGGAAATGAGAAACATGGTAAGGGAAACTGGAGTAAAGGGAGTCCTTGTTAGATAGTGTCAGAAACCTTAGCTGAATTGTGTCCTGTAATTCCATGGAAAGCTAACAATTAGTAAGCAATGAATGTTGATATTTAGCTGAAGGTATTTCCAAGCATAACGTTGAAGGTGTAGACTGGTTCTTCTTGCTGCCTAAGGCAAAAATGTGAGAAGAAAGGAAAAATAAATTTGAGGGAAGAACCTTTGAGCAAAAAGAAGCCAGGACTTGATGATTTGGGAAATTCTCAGCCTTCCAGTATATAAAAGATTCTAAATTAGGAGATTTACTATTTTAAAAAGAAAACCAAGAGTGTTTCTGAATAACCTTTGCTTGTGCCTTGAAACGATTGAAAGGTCAGAATATTCGGTCACACAAAAGCATGAGATTTAAGAGATTAGGCATATCTGATGGATCCCTTCAGCCATCTGAGCAAAAGCAAAAACTAGAGATGGGATTACCCAGGAAAGATCGGTGGGGGATCTTCCTATCAAATAAGAGTGAATTCCCATGACACCCACATGGGAGACCCACAAGGTTTGGCGAATGTATGTCAGTGGACACCCTCCAGCATACATTGAAAGAGACAGAAAGAAGACAAAATGACAAAGAAAAATCAGACTCCTTAAATTCTACAGGCCGGAGCCAAGCTAATAAAACTACTAAGCTTCAAGAACACATTCTCTCTTTTTCAGAATTACACACAATGGGACTTTTGGATTATCTTCATATTTCTTTTGATTGATGATGGGCTAGTATATGTTGATATGGTTCTAAAGTGAGGGATGACTCCGAGGGTGGAGCTGTGGGCCCAGATCCTCAGACTACAGAAGATAATTCCCAGGCCTTGAAATCTAATAGGGTTTTCCCATTTGGATTTCAAAACTGTTTCAGACCAGTGACTCCCTTTTTCCCTTAATCTGCTCCCCTTTTGAATGAGAATGTCTATAACTGTTATACTGTGCCTAGCCCAGCACTGTGTTTTGGGGGCAGCCAACTTATTTTCTAGTGTCACAGGTGGACAGAAGCTTTGCGCCCCCCACACCCCAAATGGATTACACCCAAAGTCTTAACCATCTCTAATCTAGATGATTTAGATGATGAGGTTTGGGACTTTTGAGCTGATGAGACCCAGATGAGTTTTGAGGCTTGAGTTAATACTGCAATAAGTTGAGAATTTTAGGGAATTTTTGGATTAGGTGGTTGTATTTTGCTTGTGGGATGGATTGAATTTGGAAGAGCAAAGGAAGTGTGGACTCTGGTAAACTGAACAACATAATGTATTAGAGCAGCAAAAATAGTAAATGGTTTCTACTCATTGGATTATTGACTATAAATAACTCCTCATTTTAGGGTTTAAGTGGTTGTTGTCAAATTTACAATATGTATCTTCCAAAAATATGTTGTTACTTCACATCAAACATAAGAACATCAAAACAGTATACTTCCCTTCTTCCTGCTGGTCCTTGTGCTTTTGTTGTATTATATTTTACTTGTAAATGCTATAAATCCCATAATAAATATTATGGTTTTGCTTTAAATAGTCAAACATCTTTTAAACAAATTTTGAAAATGAGAAGAAGTGTATTTTATATGTATCCATATGTATACCATTTACCATGCTATTTATCTCTTTGTTTAGATCCATGTTACCACCTAGTATCCTTTTTCTTCTGCCTGAAGAACTTGCTGAAACATTTCTTACAGTGCAGAAACACTAGTGTCCAATTCTCTCAACCTTAGTTTTTTCTTTTTTGGAAAATGGTTTTGTTGCATCTTTATTTAGAAATTCATTTTTGATCAATAATTCTTGGTGGACAGTTCCTTTCAATTGGTTTCAACATTTTAAAGAAGTTGTTCTAGTGCTTTCTTGCTCATGGATTTCAGGTAAGAAAGCTGCAGTCATTTTATCTGGGTTCGTCTGAGTGTAACATGGCCAAGTAGACATCTTTACCCTCAATCAGCCTCTTTACCCTCCTTCCAAAATTTTAAATACCTGCACTTTCTCCAATGTCTAGCATTCCTTATGAATATGATAGAGCTATTGTGTATTTTAGTACTGTTATCTGTGCTATTTTTACTCCTCATGCCATTAGTATTGTTGTTTTATGAAGTCAGTATCTAGACTTACCTGGACATTTCTTATTTTATTTGCTTTTTATTCCTTCTTGCACCACAGAGCTTCCATTTGGGATCATTTTCCTTCTGCTAGAGATACACGGGAATTGTCTCTAGTGAAGTTTGTTTGTGGCAATGTCTCTCACTTTTTATTTGTTTTAAAAGTTTTAGTTGGTCCTTTTTCCTGGAATATATTCCCAATTTTCAGTTATTTACTCTCAGAACATTGAGTATCAAATTTGCTTTCTTCTGTCTTTCTCTATTTCTTTTGAGAAATCACTTGTTATTGCAATTGTCACTTCTCTAAACTAGTCTATCATTTGTCCCTGGCTGATTTTAAGATTTTTTTCTATGTCTTGGGTGTCTGGAATTCTACTTTGATGCATCTGGCTGTGTTTTTATTCTTGAATCTGGCCTTGGATTCAATGGTATATTTGTCCCAGTGCTCGAGTAAAAGAGTCTAGGCCTGAAACACACCTGTATTAAGTAGTCATGCTTTAGTTGGGAGACAATACCCCAGAATAGAAAAAGTAAGGGAAAAACCAGGT
This sequence comes from Halichoerus grypus, assembly GCF_964656455.1. Lineage (NCBI taxonomy): Eukaryota > Metazoa > Chordata > Mammalia > Carnivora > Phocidae > Halichoerus > Halichoerus grypus. Next base: position 48,502,448 of record NC_135717.1, on the reverse strand, counting down.
GAGGCTGGGAATGATGGGAAACAATGCAAGGTGATGCATCACTATTCCGGGGATGAATTCATATGACATCGCAATGTGAGACAGCCAGTCCTTCAGCAGGTATGTCTGCTGAACTACTCAGGACATCTCCAGAACAGCTATTTTTTTTTTCCCCAAACAGTGCCTCGGAGAAGCCCGTGGAGGGAAGAGGAGACGAAGCATAATTGTAAAGATTGCTCCTGTTTCTCATATCTGATTAGTCTGAGTTTGCAGGTTAAATCATCCAGCTCCTTTGATAATAGCTTAAAAAGCCAGCTCTCCTGGGGCACCTGGGGGGGCTCAGTCGATTAAGCCTCTGACTCTTGATTTCAGTTCAGGTCATGATCTCAGGGTTGTGAGATCGAGCCCCACGTCATGGAGCCTGCTTGAGATTCTCTCCCTCTCCCTCTGCCCCTCCCCACCATCTCTCTGTCTGTCTGTCTGTCTCTCTAAAAAAAAAAAAAAATCATTCTGGTTATGCAGTGTCAATCAAAAGTGAGGGGCTAATAATTTCAAACAAGCGACCAGTGATGCAGGTGGAGACCTGGGTCCACCCAGTGTCCATCCGCTGCGCAGCGGCTAAGGCAGAACAGAGGCTGGGCACAACGAGATAGATAAGGCTGAGAGTATCCAGGGAAATCATAAGGTGTTTCTGATATCATTGGAGTTCTGCTATAAGTGGTGTCATGCCTTAATTCTAGAAAATTCTCAACCATTATGACTTCAAATATTGCCTCTGTCTCATTTATCTTTTTCTCTCTTCCCCTTCTGGAATGCCAATAAAACGTTGTTATTTTCCTCCTTTCTTTTTTTTTTTTTTTAGTTTTAAATTTTTTTATTGTTATGTTAATCCCCATACATTACATCATTAGTTTTAGATATAGTGTTCCATGATTCATTGTTTGTGCATAACACCCAGTGCTCCATGCAAAACGTGCCCTCCTCAATACCCATCACCAGGCTAACCCATCCTCCCAACCCCCTCCCCTCTAGAACCCTCAGTTTGTTTTTCAGAGTCCATCGTCTCTCATGGTTCTTCTCCCCCTCCGATTTCCCCCCCTTCATTCTTCCCCTCCTGCTACATTCTTCTTCTTCTTTTTTTCTTTCTTAACATATATTGCATTATTTGTTTCAGAGGTACAGATCTGAGATTCAACAGTCTTGCACAATTCACAGCGCTTACCAGAACACATACCCTCCCCAGTGTCCATCACCCAGTCACCCCATCCCTCCCACCCCACCCCCCACTCCAGCAACCCTCAGTTTGTTTCCTGAGATTAAGAATTCCTCATATCAGTGAGGTCATATGATACATGTCTTTCTCTGTTTGACTTATTTCGCTCAGCATAATACCCTCCAGTTCCATCCACGTCGTTGCAAATGGCAAGATCTTATTCCTTTTGATGGCTGCATAATATTCCATTGTATATATATACCACATCTTCTTTATCCATTCATCTGTTGATGGACATCTTGGCTCTTTCCACAGTTTGGCTATTGTGGACATTGCTGCTATAAACATCGGGGTGCACGTAGCCTTTCGGGTCCCTACTTTTGTATCTTTGGGGTAAATACCCAGGAGTGCAATTGCTGGATCATATGGTAGCTCTATTTTCAACTTTTTGAGGAACCTCCATACTGTTTTCCAGAGTGGCTGCACCAGCTTGCATTCCCACCAACAGTGTAGGAGGGTTCCCCTTTCTCCGCATCCCCGCCAACATCTGTCATTTCCTGACTTGTTAATTTGAGCCATTCTGACTGGTGTGAGGTGGTATCTCATTGAGGTTTTGATTTGGATTTCCCTGATGCTGAGCGATATTGAACACTTTTTCATGTGTCTGTTGGCCATTTGGATGTCTTCTTTGGAAAAATGTCTGTTCGTGTCTTCTGCCCATTTCTTGATTGGATTCTTTGTTCTTTTGGTGTTGAGTTTGATGAGTTCTTTATAGATTTTGGATACTAGCCCTTTATCTGATATGTCATTTGCAAATATCTTCTCCCATTCTGTCAGTTGTCTTTTGGTTTTGTTGACTGTTTCCTTTGCTTTGCAAAAGCTTTTTATCTTGATGAAGTCCCAATAGTTCATTTTTGCCCTTGCTTCCCTTGCCTTTGGCGATGTTTCTAGGAAGAAGTTGCTGCGGCCGAGGTCGAAGAGGTTGCTGCCTGTGTTCTCCTTTAGGATTTTGATGGACTCCTGTCTCACATTGAGGTCTTTCAACCATTTGGAGTCTATTTTTGTGTGTGGTGTAAGGAAATGGTCCAGTTTCATTCTTCTGCATGTGGCTGTCCAATTTTCCCAACACCATTTGTTGAAGAGACTGTCTTTTTTCCATTGGACATTCTTTCCTGCTTTGTCAAAGATTAGTTGACCATATAGTTGAGGGTCCATTTCTGGGCTCTCTATTCTGTTCCATTGATCTATGTGTCTGTTTTTGTGCCAGTACCATACTGTCTTGATGATGACAGCTTTGTAGTAGAGCTGGAAGTCTGGAATTGTGATGCCGCCAGCTTTGCTTTTCTTTTTCAACATTCCTCTGGCTATGCGGGGTCTTTTCTGGTTCCATACAAATTTTAGGATTATTTGTTCCATTTCTTTGAAGAAAGTGGATGGTATTTTGATGGGGATTGCATTGAATGTGTAGATTGCTCTAGGTAGGATTGACATCTTCACAATATTTGTTCTTCCAATCCATGAGCATGGAATGTTTTTCCATTTCTTTGTGTCTCCCTCAATTTCTTTCATGAATATTTTATAGTTTTCTGAGTACAGATCCTTTGCCTCTTTGGTTAGATTTATTCCTAGGTATCTTATGGTTTTGGGTGCAATTGTAAATGGGATCGACTCCTTAATTTCTCTTTCTTCTGACTTGTTGTTGGTGTATAGGAATGCCACTGACTTCTGTGCATTGATTTTATATCCTGCCACTTTACTGAATTCCTGTATGAGTTCTAGCAGTTTTGGGGTGGAGTCTTTGGGATTTTCCACATAAAGTATCATATCATCTGCAAAGAGTGAGAGTTTGACTTCTTCTTTGCCAATTTGGATGCCTTTGATTTCTTTTTGTTGTCTGATTGCTGTGGCTAGGACTTCCAATACTATGTTGAATAGCAGTGGTGATAGTGGACATCCCTGCCGCGTTCCTGACCTTAGGGGGAAAGCTCTCAGTTTTTCCCCATTGAGAATGATATTCGCTGTAGGTTTTTCATAGATGGCTTTTATGATATTGAGGTATGTACCCTCTATCCCTATACTCTGAAGAGTTTTGATCAAGAAAGGATGCTGTACTTTGTCAAATGCTTTTTCTGCATCTATTGAGAGGATCATATGATTCTTGTTCTTTCTTTTGTTAATGTATTGTATCACGTTGATTGATTTGCGGATGTTGAACCAACCTTGCAACCCAGGGATAAATCCCACTTGGTCGTGGTGAATAATCCTTTTAATGTACTGTTGGATCCTATTGGCTAGTATTTTGGTGAGAATTTTTGCATCCATGTTCATCAGGGATATTGGTCTGTAATTCTCCTTTTGGATGGGGTCTGTGTCTGGTTTTGGGATCAAGGTAATGCTGGCCTCATAAAATGAGTTTGGAAGTTTTCCTTCCATTTCTATTTTTTGGAACAGTTTCAGAAGGATAGGTATTAATTCTTCTTTAAATGTTTGGTAGAATTCCCCTGGGAAGCCATCTGGCCCTGGGCTTTTGTGTTTTGGGAGATTTTTGATGACTGCTTCAATTTCCTTAGTGGTTATAGGTCTGTTCAGGTTTTCTATTTCTTCCTGGTTCAGTTTTGGTAGTTGATACATCTCTAGGAATGCATCCATTACTTCCAGGTTATCTAATTTGCTGGCATAGAGTTGCTCATAATATGTTCTTATAATTGTTTGTATTTCTTTGGTGTTGGTTGTGATTTCTCCTCTTTCATTCATGATTTTGTTGATTTGGGTCATTTCTCTTTTCTTTTTGATAAGTCTGGCCAGGGGCTTATCAATCTTGTTAATTCTTTCAAAGAACCAGCTCTTAGTTTTGTTGATCTGTTCTACTGTTCTTTTGGTTTCTATTTCATTGATTTCTGCTCTGATCTTTATTATTTCTCTTCTCCTGCTGGGTTTAGGCTTTATTTGCTGTTCTTTCTCCAGCTCCTTTAGGTGTAGGGTTAGGTTGTGTACTTGAGACCTTTCTTGTTTCTTGAGAAAGGCTTGTATTGCTATGTACTTTCCTCTTAGGACTGCCTTTGCTGTATCCCAAAGATTTTGAATAGTTGTGTTTTCATTTTCATTGGTTTCCATGAATTTTTTTAATTCTTCTTTAATTTCCTGGTTGACCCATTCATTCTTCAGTAGGATGCTCTTTAGCCTCCATGTATTTGAGTTCTTTCCGACTTTCCTCTTGTGATTGAGTTCTAGTTTCAAAGCATTGTGGTCTGAAAATAGGCAGGGAATGATCCCAATCTTCTGGTACCGGTTGAGACCTGATTTATGACCTAGGATGTGATCTATTCTGGAGAATGTTCCATGAGCACTAGAGAAGAATGTGTATTCCGTTGCTTTGGGATGGAATGTTCTGAATATGTCTGTGAAGTCCATTTGGTCCAGTGTGTCATTTAAAGTCTTCATTTCCTTGTTGATCTTTTGCTTAGACGATCTGTCCATTTCAGTGAGGGGGGTGTTAAAGTCCCCCACTATTATTGTATTGTTGTCGATGTGTTTCTTTGCTTTTGTTATTAATTGCCTTATATAATTGGCTGCTCCCATGTTAGGGGCATAGATATTTACAATTGTTAGATCTTCTTGTTGGATAGACCCTTTAAGTATAATATAGTGTCCTTCCTCATCTCTTATTACAGTCTTTGGTTTAAAATCTAATTTGTCTGATATAAGGATTGCCACCCCAGCTTTCTTTTGGTGTCCATTAGCATGGTAAATGGTTTTCCACCCCCTCACTTTCAATCTGGGGGTGTCTTTGGGTCTAAAATGAGTCTCTTGCAGACAGCATATCGATGGGTCTTGTTTTTTAATCCAATCTGATAGCCTGTGTCTTTTGATTGGGGCATTTAGCCCATTTACATTCAGGATAACTATTGAAAGATAGGAATTCAGTACCATTGTATTGCCTGCAAAGTGACTGTTACTGTATATTGTTTGTGTTCCTTTCTGGTCTATGTTGCTTTTAGGCTCTCTCTTTGCTTAGAGGACCCCTTTCAATATTTGTTGTAGGGCTGGTTTCGTGTTTGCATATTCCTTTAGTTTTTGTTTGTCCTGGAAGCTTTTTATCTCTCCTTCAATTTTCAATGACAGCCTAGCTGGATATAGTATTCTTGGCTGCATATTTTTCTCATTTAGTGCTCTGAATATATCATGCCAGTCCTTTCTGGCCTGCCAGGTCTCTGTGGATAGGTCTGTTGCCAATCTAATGTTTCTACCATTGTAGGTTACATATCTCTTCTCCCGAGCTGCTTTCAGGATTTTCTCTTTGTCTCTGAGACTCGTAAGTTTTACTATTAGATGTCGGGGTGTTGACCTATTTTTATTGATTTTGAGAGGGGTTCTCTGTGCTTCCTGGATTTTGATGCCTGTTTCCTTCCCCAAATTAGGGAAGTTCTCTGCTATAATTTGCTCCATTATACCTTCTGCCCCTCTCTCTCTTTCTTCTTCTTCTGGGATCCCAATTATTCTAATGTTGTTTCGTCTTATGGTATCGTTTATCTCTCGAATTCTGCCCTTGTGATCCAGTAGTTGTTTATCTCTCTTTTTCTCAGCTTCTTTATTTTCCATCATTTGGTCTTCTATCTCACTGATTCTTTCTTCTGCCTCATTTATCCTAGCAGTTAGCGCCCCCATATTTGATTGCACCTCATTGATAGCCTTTTTGATTTCTACTTGGTTCGATTTTAGTTCTTTTACTTCTCCAGAAAGGGTTTCTCTAATAACTTCCATGTTTTTTTCAAGCCCAGCTAGTATCTTTAAAGTGATGATTCTGAACTCTAGATCTGACATCGTACTAATGTCCGTATTGAGTAGGTCCCTGGCAGTCGGTACTACCTCTTGTTCTTTTTGTTGAGGTGATTTTTTCCGTCTTGTCATTTTGTGCAGAGGAGAATAGATTAATGAGAGAACAAAATGCTAGCAGGGTAACAACGTCCCCAGAAAATATACTCTAAACAAATCAGAAAAGACCTGAAGCAGTGGGAAAAGAAAGGGAAAGAGAGAAAAAAGAAAAGGAAAGAAAAAAAGAAAAAAGAAAAAGATAAAGATAAAAACAAACAAAAGCAGAACAAAACAAAACAAAACAAAAGCAGAATGTGATCAAATATGATCAGGCTGGATTATAGATCAGTGCCACACACTAGATTTGGGGTGTATTTTGGTCTGTTAAAAGAAAGTTCCTCCCAAAATTTTAAAGAAAGAAAAACTTATATATGTACAAAAATAAGGGTTGATATGATGAAGGGATGGAATATGACTGTAAAGATGGAAAGTATAAAAAATTTTAAAAAAGGATTTGATAAGTTGTTTGAAAAAAGAAAGAAGAGGATTAAAAAAGAAAGAAAAAAGGGAGAGAATGTGATCAGGCAGGGGAGTAGAAAAAAACCATACACTAGAGATTTAGAGTATATTTTGATCTGTTAGAAGAGACTATCTCAAGATTTTAAAGAGAGAACAACTTATATATATATGCCAAAAATACGGGTAACTACTATGAAGGGATAGAATATGACTTTAAAAATGAAAAATAAAAATGTTTTTTTTTTTTAAAAGGGATTGATAAGATGTTGGTTGAAAAAGGGAAAAAGAAAAATTCAAAAAAAAAGAAAAAAGGAAAAAAGAAAAAAAGACAGTTAAAAAAAATAATTAACTTTGAAAGACTAAAGAATCATGGTAAAAAAGCCATGAATTCTATGTGCAGTATTCCCCTAGTGCTGGAGTTCTGCCGTTCTCATTGATCGGTAAACTTGGTGTTGGCTGGCTGTTCTCGCTGATCTTCTGGGGGAGGGGCCTGTTGCCGTGGTTCCCAAATGTCTTTGCCGGAGGCAAAATTGCCCCGCCCTTGCCGGTCCGGGCTAAGTAATCTGCTCGGGTTTGCTCTCGGGAGCTTTTGTTCCCTGCAAGCTTTCCGTACAGCTTTGGAGGCGGAGAGTGAAAATGGCGGCCTCCCAGTCTCCGCCCCGGAGGAGCCGAGAACTCGGGGTCCCGCTCCTCAGCGAGCCCCCAGAGAAAAGCAGTCAGTCACTCCCGTCTCCCCGGTCTCCGGCCGCACTCCGCGCTCACCCGGCCTGTGACCGTGCCTTTCTATCCGGCACCCGACCCCGGGTGGAGTCTCCAAACCCAGCAGATCCCCGCGGTGCGCTCCTGCACCTCTCCTCCCGGGGGAAGAAGGTGAGTCTCCCCGGATCTGCCGCTTGTTGGGTCCCTGCTGGAGGAGCAGTGGCCCGACTGTGCCGCGGATCACGGTTTATGGCAACCCCGAGCTGAGAGCCCGCGCCTGGGCTCCGTCTCTGCAGCCGGCTTCCCTGCTCCGGTACCTGGGAGCTCTGCCGCACTCAGGCACCCCCGGTCTTTCTGTGACCCCGAGGGTCCTGAGACCACACTGTCCCGCGAGGGTTCCACCCCCCACTTCGCCACCAGAGTGACGTCCCTCAGCGGAGCAGACTTCTAAAAGTTCCGATTTTGTGCTCCGTGGCTCTATCACTTGCCAGAAGCGGCCGACGGAGGCCCCTCCCCCGCCGTCTATCCTCCCGAATAACGCCTCGGATTCACTTCTCCGCATGTCCTACCTTCCAGAAAGTGGTCGCTTTTCTGTTCAGAGAGTTGTTGCTATTCTTTTCTTCGATCTTCTGTTGAGTTTGTAGGTGTTCAGAATGGTTTGATCCCTATCCAGCTGAATTCCTGAGAGGAGACGAAATCCAGGTCTCCTACTCCTCCGCCATCTTGCTCCGCCCCCCCATTTTCCTCTTTTCTAAGTGCTGCAGTCTGGATAATCTCCCTTCATTCTGACACACTGGTCATTGTTTTTCTTTTTACTAAAATAATTTTCTATCAAATATTTTCATTGAGTTTTTTTATATCAATTATTATATTTTTTCATTTCTTGAAGTCCCACTTGGTTCTTTGTAAGGTCTGCTTGGTCATTGCTCATATTCCTGATTTTTACTAATGCTAGTTGGCACTAATACAGCCAATCCCCTTTTGATTTTTTAATTACATTATATGCGTTTAGTTTATATTGTGGAGTTCTCATATTCTGACATCTTTCTGTATATAATTTTTCTCTTTGTTTTATTGTTGCCTCTCACTTATGGTGCACTGGTGGGGGCGGCAGTAGAGGGAGGTCATAGTTTTTGCCTGAAAGCTTATGTTTCTTAGAATTTATAAATTCTTTGAGGCTTGAGATGAAATTGTGTATTTTTATAGAGAGGATTGTACTTACTTCTCTAAGGAACCCGGGACAGTGTAAACCCAAGACTCTGAGGTTTTTTGTTTCTTGGGGGGGGGGGGTTGGACCAACAAACTTATACAGATTTGTGTTGCAAACCTGTGGTGTGGGTGATGCCTTGTAGTAATAAATTCTTAAGGAAGATTTTTTTTTCCTCCTAGCCCACGTTTTGATACAGTGCTCTTCATTTCAGAACTGTTGGTGGAAGGAGTATTAGGTTTACTTCTAGCTTATTAAATTGAGAGTATACACTTTGAGTGCCAACTTTAGGAGGATTCTTTTTAACTTTTCCCCATTGTAAGGGCCCTGAGTTTTGTCTGATGTCCCTCAAGCCAACAAACAACCATAAAAACTAAAACTTGTTTACCTGTGCCCTTAAGGTATAAGCCATCTTCTGTGTTTATCTTTTGACTGGAGCGTTCTGTACTTCCTTGTCAAACGATTGAGACACTTCAGAAAATTCTTCTAATTTTTCTTCAGCATATTTAGCTGTTTTCAGCAAGAAAGCAAGCAAGTCAGGGCTCCAAGAACGTTTCATCCCAGGAACTGGAAATAAATATATATATATATTTAAATATTTATATGTAAATATAAAATATAAATATAAATTAATATAATATATAATACAAAATATAAATATAAATATTTATATATATTTACATATATATAGAGAGAGAGTGAGGTTATACCATTTCAAGTGATAGAGTAAGGCTATCTCTTAGATTCTGCAAGAGGAATTTCTCTTCCAGTGTTTCTTTTCTTTTTTTTTAAGATTTTATTTATTTATTTGACACAGAGAGAGAAAGCACAAGCAGGGGGAGTGGCAGGGAGAGGGAGAGGGAGAAGCAGGCTTCCTGCTGAGCAGGGAGCTGGACATGGGGTTCAATCCCAGGACCCTGGGATCATGACCTGAGCCACCCAGGCGCCCCTCTAGTCCAGTGTTTCTACCACTTAGGTCATCATGGTATTTAGGAAACTTTTTTTTTTTCTTTCTTAACTCAATATAGAACAATGAGGCTTGAAAAGGGCAAGTTACTTTTTTAAAGGTGAATAAAAAGAACATGTTGGAAAAAACCAAGGTGATAAAATGGAAAATCCCAGGGTAACCTCCGGACACACTCATATCCACCCAATGAGAAACAATTGTTCACCTGCAAATTACATTTTCTCGACTTGCTTAATGATTTCCTATGAACGAACTACCACAACCTAATTTTGCAATGGCACAATTGACTCCTGCATTGCATCCAGGTGAGTCATTCCTGCGTAATGCAGGCAAAGGGTTTGAAGTTAAAACACCATGACCAACAACAGCTCAAAACAAGTTTAATTACAAGAATCTATTTACCCTAAAGATTCTGCCCCAATGTCCTTAAAGTAAATGAAGTTCTTTTCTCTCTATGTATCTGTACCTAGGAAAGTTGACAGAGTATTTGAGATGGCACTTTATAACCAATGCTTATCAAAGAAGATATTGCAAAGTTATCCAAATACAACGTATTAACTCTTAGTAAGCTCTGTGTTTTGTATAATGTTTCATGAAAATGTAAACCCACAAGTAATAATGTGTAAAATGCCATTTAAATAATTTTATTGTCAGTACTAATGTAACTTAAGCCTAAATATACTGTGCCTCAGTGGAAAATGAAGTTCCCCAGATTAATTAGGTTCTTTTGTTATGATGTACAGACCTCGAATTTCACGGATACAATAAAAATCAATAAATTTCATGGATACAATAAAATCATTGCACAGAAGTAGGACTCACACTTCCCATGAGACATTAACAATTTTAGCTCAGCTGACATGGACTGGTGTGTCAAGGTTACATGGAGCTCACTTTGCTTGCTAAATTTATATCTTGGGGAAACCATCCCAAGCCCTTCAGAATGTTCCCCACTTTTGTCATCTTTGTGGTTGAGTGCTTTTATTTGGTGCTCACAAAATACTAGTTATTTGGATCAGAATTTTTATTTCAAATGACAACAGAGAAAATATTGCCAAACTTACAATTAAATTGAAATGGAACATAGTATTGGAGCTGAAGAGACAAAGATGAGTGGATTCAGGTTCCTCATTTTACCAAGAAGTAAATAAAAGTCCTGGTTTCAAAGTTAGTAAGGGCCAGAATTAGAACCTAAGATTTTTTTGTTCTCAGAGCTCATTATTCCATAAACCACATCATGTCATCCCATATTCAAAATCACATCGTCTAGGGGCGCCTGGGAGGTTCAGTCGTTAAGCATCTGCCTTCAGCTCAGGTCATGATCCCAGGGTCCTGGGATCGAGCCCTACATCGGGCTCCCTGCTCCACGGGAAACCTGCTTCTCCCTCTCCCACTCTCCCTGCTGGTATTCCCTCTCTCGCTGTGTCTCTCTCTGTCAAATAAATAAAATCTTTAAAAAAGAAAAAAAAAATCACATCGTCTAAACCTACTGTCAATTTCACCTGTGCTGATGAATTAAGATTTTCCCACAGAGATACAGAGAAAGTTTAAGCCTGAAAGTGAGGCATGACTATCAGATCTCTTTGCATTAAGCTTACCCTGAATTCTGTACAGCCTGAGGACTTAAAGTGTTCACCTTAAATATCTACTTTATATTTTTGCTGAAACAAACCACTACAGGCTTTGTGAATTTATAGGCAGAAAATGGCCTGAGTGGAGAATGAATTCATTCTCTAGGTACCCACCTTCATTGCTTTGAATGTTGACTGAAAACCCCCTTCCATACATTTTCACATGAATCAAACAGAAAGAGAGCACTAACCCTTATCCAGAAACCACTCTGGGAAAATTACTATTTTTATGAAAATTCATGGAATCAAAGAACATTGAAAGGACTTTGAGATGATCTAACAAACCTACTTACTTCATTTTATAGATGAGGAGACAGGGGCAAAAAGGTTAAGTTTGTTGCCCAGACTCATGAAGTTAGTTATTAATAGTACTGGAATGAAGTTCAAATTCTCTATCTTGCCACTTGCTATTCATTCTTTTGTTTTCAGAGACAGCGAAGGCATCCAATCATGTTGATTTTACATCCCCTTCAGTCATTCTTTGGAATGCTGTGTGTCCTTCCTGCTTCAAATGATGAGATGATTGTCCTGCTTTTTCATTCCAGTACATAGTTGACATGAGTGTTATGCTTAGGGCCTCAGATTCTTCTTTCATTTCTTTTCCTTCTCTAGTGCCAATATCTATAAGCAAAGAGTTACATTTATAACATTACAAAACTGAGGAGTACGCTTCAGTCTGCATATCCCCAAGAAAAGAAGCTAAGGTGGTGCCACTTCAGCTTATAAACATGAAATAAAACACATCCAGAGGGGCGCCTGGGTAGCTCAGTCAGTTAATCTGCCTTCGGCTCAGGTCATGATCCCAGGATCCTGGGATCAAGTCCTCCATAGGGCTCCCTGCTCAGTGGGGAACCTGCTTCTCCCTCTTCCCCTGCTGCTCCCCTGCTTGCTCTCTCTCTCTGTCAAATGAATAAATAAAATCTTTAAAAAGAAATACACCCAGAAATTTTCTTTATATTATATAAAAATGCTTGCAAAGTGTTTTCCCCTTCCTACCATGTCTATCCTGCCTGACTTTAAATCTTTGACTCAACTGAGCAAATTCCCATATTCTTAGATTCAGCTGGTGCTGAAGTTTTAGTTGCCTTGTCAATACATAATACTAGTATATTAGTTGATTTTACACTCTGCTTTTGAATACACTGAACTACAAAATAGGAGAATATCTTTAAATTTCCTTGTGAGTAATGATTAGAAAAATTAACAAAATTTAAGCGTACACTGACAATTATAGTAGTGACATTCTCATAACCACAGTTGTTATGTTAGTTGTCTTCTATCCAACTTCCTTTCTTAAACATTATGGAAAGTCAATAAAGGTTTCTTTAAGTATAATTGAATATATAATTTTATATTGCATGCGATCATTCAGAAACATGTCAGGTAAGGAAAGTTGAGTAAAACAATTTAGACCCAACGAATAAAAAGTCAGAATAACTAGAAAAAACTAAAGCATTACAATGATAGAAAGATCATGAAATTTTAGGGCAAAGACCATTATTCGGTCCTAGAATTTTGACTCTGGAAGCAATAGTTCAGGGGTTTGTGTGAGTTTCCCAGGGCTGTTAAACCCAGCCAATGAATTTATCTTTCTAAATTTTCTACTTTTCACTTTTAGAATTTTTATTTAATTTTTAAATAGTTTTTATGTTTCTATGAGAGTCCTCATCTGCTCATCCATTGTGATTATTTTTTTCTTTAATTCCTTAAAAGTCCTATATGCTAAACCTAATATCTTGGTCTTCTCAAGTCTATTTCTGACTGATTTTCTCTTGAATATGGATTGTATTTTCCTGTTTCTCTGTGTGTCTAATAATTTTAATTTTATGCTGGAAATTGTGGATGATACTTTTTAGGAACTCTAAACTGTAGGGAGACTGGAAATTCCTCAGAAAAGTATTGATTGTTGATCTAGCAGGCAATAAAATCTCTGACTGATCACTATGTACTTGTGGAAGAATGGCTTCCCCTTTGCTCTTATGACTCTGTATGGTTTTACTCATCTTCCAATGTGAATTTCTTAGTCCTGAGACAGTCTTAATTTTTAAGACATAGTTCTTTTAGAATTTCAATGCTTCCTGAGGTATTTACCAAGCCATTCTAACTTGGCAGGACTCAAATTTCAAGCTTGGTCTCCCCTGTGATGGGCAAGAGCTGAAATCTCTGTTCAGCGCTTTCAGTCTTTCCCATTGCTGTCCTTCATTGGCGTCCTTGCATTCCCTCATGAATACACAGTGCCGGCCAAAGTTTTGCTGAGGATTTTAATGCATATTTTGGAGCTCCTGTCCTCTGTGTTTCTCTTCTATTTAGATTTCCTCCCTTTAGACATTTATAGATGGCTTGCACTCTACCCTCTAGACATCTCAAATCAATAAGACAGCACTTGCTGATTGAGTTTTAGGAGCTGCAGCTTAAGGATTGGAGAACACCTTCAAGAAAAAAGCTATATAAATATGTTCTATCCCATGGCTTTACTCTTTCAAGAGTTGAATCTCCTCCAATTTCTGCCTGCTTTTGGTCTCTTTCCAGTACCTACAAATGGTTATTTTTCTTCTATTTTTTTTTTTAAGAGTTTTAAATTGCTATCTATAGAATGGTTACTTCTTTGCAAGAATTTACACCATTACCTTTTCTGGACTGCTCTTGAATAAGAAATAAACTTTAATGTGTTTTAATCCATTATCCTTGAGTCTCTGTTACTATGGAGCCAAACCTAATCTAAACAGACACAGCTAGGGTCAGAATGCCCACCCTAGGATATGGAATATCAGTCTCATGATGAATTTGGGATAGGAGGCAGAGTGGGTTCCATGGGAAAACAGGTGCTTCAGATGCCAGTTGCTGGAACTGCAAAAATCCAACAGCAGACAGAGGAAAAAAAACAAAAGGCAGTTTTGCCAGCTTTGGCAGTAAAGGCTCTATTAAATTATCCCATAAATTTGAAACAGAAAAAAAAATCTAAATGGGACACTACGGAAAGCTCTCCTTTTTTACACATTCAATGATCATAAATTCCAAATTGAAAAGACTTTCAAAACATAAAATATGATGTCCCAAAGTTATATGACCTATTCTGACTGTCCATGCCACCTAATTGTTGGCTAGAAAACCATGCTCACTATCCATCCACACCATTCAGAATGCAAGATGAATTTTCAGTTATATTTCTTTATTTCCTTTTAGATTGGATTGATTTTTGTTTTCACTTCCTGTTAGTGGAATGACGACACACAGTGACTTGCTCTCAATTACCTGTGCAGATCCACGGAGAGATACTCATACACAGACTATCCTTACGTAGGATTCCCACCTAAGACCAGAAACAGAAGCCCAGGCATAGGAAATGATCAAAAACCATTGGCTGACACTACATTTCTGACACAAGGATAGAGCACTCTCAAAGCTTTCACCTCTTAATTACCTTCCCCTTCTGGCCAGACATCAGAAGATAGGGAAACAGGAGGCAACTGCAGTGAACTGGATGATGTTGTCATGGATGGAAAACTATCCAGGTGGTGAAAGAGAAAACATGACACAGTTGTTTTCATCTCCTCAGTTGTTTTTCTAATCTATTACTAAGTAAGAAAGTAGTTTGAGCTGATTATATGCAATTTAATTTGTTTTCTGAATAGCTTCAGTCCCTGTTACGAGTTTGGGAAAGCTCTCTTTATCGAATTGGAATCTCCTCATGGAAGAATAATGTTATTTGTTGTTGTTGTTGTTACCCGTCCCCAAGAAATTGAGAGATGAGGGAATGCATTTCCTATTACACAATATTTTCCCTAGTTTAATTTCTCACATATCTTATTGCTCTGTGGTCCTCTAACCTTCTGCCACTATGATCACTTTGGACTAAGGAAAGCCACTGACAGAATTGTGTACGGGTAGTATTTATTGACATCTTGCTACCCACCCATAAGAGAGTCACCTTGTAGCCAGAACATTCCTCTCTCTCTTTCTCCCTCTCTCTCTCTCCTCCCACACATACACTCCACATGCATACACACTCCACACACACAGACACACATTCACACACACACAGACACACACACACTATACACACACACACACAAACACCAAGAGGCCTTTTAATTTTTGTTATTTCTGTCAATAGAATTGGAAAACAAAGTCCTTGGTTTATCAGGTTGTATAAAATATTTCCAAAACCATTATAATGTGTACATGTTATCATCAACTCCATAATTCTTCTCTCTGCCCACACTTTCTGCAGCCTGGCAGGTTATCACCTCTGCATGTTCTATGCTTCAGATTCAGTTACCTCTGAATCATAAGCAAAGTTGGCAATAACCTGGCAGGCCAGTCCTTCAATCCGTATGCAAGAGTTGATTGCTATCCCACTCCTTGAAGTACTGCCACAATTCCCTGCTTCATTGAAAAGCCTTTGACATCAACCTACTGCTCTTGGAAGGATTACAACTTGTATATTTGGATGGCCCTGGTGAGGGTGTACAATACCACCAGGTATGAAAGCAAAATTGCTTTCCATGCAGGTTGTGAATGCCACACTTCTCCATTCTCATGTTGGGTGTGCTATAATCTAAGGAGCGTGCTTGTCTCTGAAATGTGGATCTTCACTTAGAGTTTCAAAGCAAGTTTTCAATCCTGGAGAATAAATGTCTTGCACGTCATCCGCAACTTGCTGAGGCGCTATGATGTTTATACATGGAAGCTATCGACTCCAACAGTAGGATATGATATTTGAAACATTTTGACTATTTAGGATATGATCTTTGAGAAAAATGGAAGTCATCTGAGAGGGATTTGGCTAGAGTCTGAAGAGTTTTTTTTCTGTTGCATGTGGACATCAAACCGGCCAACTTAGGGTCTTTCAGAAATATGTCAAGGGTGAACAAGAAATATAAGAAAATATGAAAATGTCTTCACATGGTTAAAACATCTGTCTCTGCAGGTTTAAAGGAATTTAAATTATTTTTAATTGCTTGGAAATTTTAAGGGATAAAAAAAGGCCTTTTTCTGGAACAATTCCCTTCTTAAAATCTCTTTACCATTTGACTGAAAACCAGTTGTAATCATCACATTGTCTTTCTTCAAACATTAATACCTCAACCAAATGAAGACAACAAGCACATTGGGATGGCAATGGAAGCTACACAGTTGCTTTGGTAGTTGACGTTCAGATGTGTGTTTAGGGCATTATTTCTTAGAATCCCCCAAGATCTTTCTTTTTCAGTGGATTACTGGGCTATTTTTCAGAGCTACTGAATCAGAATCTTTGAGTTAGGAGCTCTGAAATCTGTATTTTTAAAAAATAATCAGATAATTCCTATGAAACACCAAACTTTAAGTGTCAGGTCAAGAGACATGGCAAAAAGGGAGCCTTGCCTATAAAATTATACACACACACACACACACACACACACACATACACGAAGTGGAAGCAAAGTGAAATTTAGCTGGGATTTTCCAGATAAATGCATGTATAATAAAAGTTGACTGTAGGGCACCTGGGTGGCTCAGTTGGTTAAGCAACTGCCTTCGGCTCAGGTCATGATCCTGGAGTCCCGGGATCGAGTCCCGCATCGGACTCCCTGCTCAGCGGGGAGTCTGCTTCTCCCTCTGATCCTCCCCCTCTCATGCTCTCTGTCTCCCATTCTCTCTCTCAGATAAATAAATAAAAAAATCTTTAAAAAAAAAAAAAAGTTGACTGTAATACATTTTTAAGGTACCCAAGTTCTTCTGTCTCTCTTTGGTATGCCTGTTAAATTCATATGGAAAGTAAAAAAAAATAAAACAAACAGGCAAACTGAAGCACAATATATCCTTGCGTTCTCATGTTCAAAGCTAGTGATTAGTGATTGCTTTTTTTTTTCCTTAACACCACAGAGAACAGAAGTGGGAGTGAGCCTGGAAATATCAATATTCTTTGGGATTTTATACTCCTTTTCATCTTCAAAGTGCCTTACAAAATTCTCTAATTAGGCTCACACGCTCTGGCTCCTAGTTGTATCTCTAATCATAAGACAGCATACCTGCTCTTCGCTGCTTAGCTCTGAGCAACATGCCATTCTTAATCATTACTAAATTAAAGAAAAAAGTGTTTGTAATAATTTCTACTTAATTAAAACAAATCTGGACATTTCTTTAAATGCAAGTCCAATTGCGTGGGCCCTAATCTATATTAGCAAAGTTTGGCCATTATTTATTCAGAGCAAAGATAAGTTTTAATTGTAAAATTATCTGTAATTAAATGTAATGTTTAAAATAGTTGCATTTCTGACCAACCTAAAATATTATTTGAAAGGATTTCATTTTATTCCCTTGGAAAATTTTTAGTTTTACACATCTTTACTATTTTAAAAAATCACTTTTGATCTGACCGTGCTTTTTAATAAACTTTTAGGTATCTGTGAGATAGGTTAGTCTTTAAACTGAGAACGCAAAATGAAAATTAGGATATCTATATTTTATTTTCATTTATGGCACTAGCTAGTTATATGACTTCAGGCAAGTCACTTACCGTTTCTGGATCTTGGTTTCCTCCTTTGTAATTAGAGAAGTGTCTTCCAGCTCTGTGATCCTAAGAGTAATTGTGTGCCTCTCAGCATGTCTTGCATGCATGGCTGTGCAAGAAGCCCCTCTAGCATGTTCTGTTAACATCAGATGTATGTAGAGCTTGAAAGTCAGAAGATGCTTTGTGGTCATTGGGCATGTCATCCCTCAACCATAATATGGCCAATTACATAACAATAGAACAGGTCAGAAATATAAGCATCTGAACATAAGTCTTTACTAAAGCATGTCTTTGGTTTGCACCCATGTTGTGTGGAGAAAGAGTATGGAGTCATCTAAAAAATGTCTACTGAGTCATTGGAAGATGTTACCTTCCCTTCCCACCCTCCGCCTCTCACCGAAGCCTTCTTCAGAATTAGAGTTTCTTTCTGTGTTATTCTTGTTATGGAAAAGTATAAAAATAAATTGCTATTTTAAACTTTATCGAGGACTCACACCTTTGAGTGAAGGGGATGTCCTATCTTTTTCTGAGAACATATGTTGAGACGGGGAGGAAGATGAAGGCATTAGGGAAGGGACATGATCTCCATCAACTGGAAGAATGAGAATATGAATGGTGAGAACAGAAGATGCAGAAAAACACACTTCACACATCATCATTCAGGAAACAGAAAGGCCTGCCTGCCCACATGGTGCAACAAACAGTAGCTATGGTCTGGTCAGGAGGACCTATACTTGTAAACAGGACTCCCTGCGTTTGCAACCTCCTGGAGGCGTATTCATTTCAGGTCTAGACTGCATACCAAAAAACTAAAACCAATAAAAGTGTATTCCAACAAGTCAGCATTCCGCACAAGCTCTGTGACTGTGTGAATGTGTATATGCATGCTGATGGCATGGGACAAGGAGGGGGAAACAGAACACGAACTCCTAGAACAGTCTCATTTCAAAGTGAACTTGTTACTGAGTGAAAAGGCAAAGGATAGAAGGATCGAATCTTCCTCTTAATAAACATACAACATAATACCTGAATAGATAATTGTGGTTGCTGTGAATTCTCCCTTTGATATAATCTATTTCCTTGGGTATCTTGGGTTGGAGATGGTCCAAAGAAATACCGGTAGTAACCTCAGAAGCAAAATAGGAATCCAAAAGATTCTGGTTTGATGTTTTACTTATAGTAGAATCTTTTGAGAAGGGAAACCACTGGGATGGATTCACGTCTTAGTAAGTTGATTAAAGTGCTGCACTTGTCTTTCAGGGGAATATTCGCGTAGGAATTAGTGCTGGTGCTCTGGCCAAATGCTTCTCCACAGCGGTTCTATCATCATGAAACCCAGTCTGAGCAATGATGACTTCAGGGTAACCATATCATATTCAACAAAGAAAGACCCAGGATGCCCACTCTAACTTGAATTTAAGATAAAGTACAAACATTTTTTTTTTTAAGATTTTATTTATTTGATAGAGAGAGAGACAGCAAGAGAGGGAACATAAGCAGGGGGAGTGGGAGAGGGAGAAGCAGGCTTCCTGCCAAGAGGGAGCCCGATGCAAGGCTCAATCCCAGGACCCTGGGATCATGACCTGAGCCAAAGGCAGACTCTTAACGACTGAGCCAACCAGGTGCCTCCAAGAACAAACATATTTTTAGTGTAAGTATGTGTCATGCAATATTTGGGCCATACTTCCACTTGGTTTATCTAAAATTCACATTCAGCTAAGTGTCTTGAATTTCATCTGCATTTCAGCAGAAATATTTTTGGCTACTCTTGACGGCTTGAACTGAAATACGAAGAGAAACTTTGTTCCTATGACACTTTTTCATATCATCTTGTTATCAAAAAGAACAGGAGACCAATGCATTCCCGTAGGTTTGTAGTGAAAGTACTGAGTGGTGTGACCATGTGTGGACATGACCTCTGACCCAATTTTATCATTTTCAATAACTATTTCTAAACAAAGGGGTGGTGCTTGCAAATTGCAGAAAAGTTGCATAATCCCCATAACATCAGGACTGAATCCAGATTAAATAAGTGGAAATGAATGATTCAGCAGTGCTTTGTTATTCACTGTGCAAGTCTAATTGTGTAACACCTTCTCT
Source organism: Halichoerus grypus (assembly GCF_964656455.1). Lineage (NCBI taxonomy): Eukaryota > Metazoa > Chordata > Mammalia > Carnivora > Phocidae > Halichoerus > Halichoerus grypus. Next base: position 48,482,828 of record NC_135717.1, on the reverse strand, counting down.
GTATTTTTCACTCCTGCCCGTCTTGAGGAGACACAATGCATTCTTTTCCCTGTGTGACATGCTCTCCGCTGTAAGCCTGCTTCAGACCCAGTCACAGCACCGGCTGCTCTCAGAGGCCCGGAGAACCCCACCTGGAATCCTGAGAGCCGCCACATGCTAGTCACCTAAATTTCAGTTGACCCTTGAACAACTTGGGTTTGAACTGCACAGGTCCGCTTATGCATAGTACAGTTCTGTAAATGTATTTTTTACAGGTTTCTACAGTACAGTTCTGTAAATGTATTTTCTCTTCCTTATGATCTTCTTCATAACACCTTTTCTTTTACATACTGTATAAAGTATATATACATATAACCTACAGAATATGTGTCACCCAACCGTTTATGTGATCGGTAAGGCTTCCGGTCAACAATAGGCTTTCAGTAATTAAGTTCTGGGGGAGTCAAAAGTTATATGTGGATTTTCAACTGTGCAGGGGTTGATGGCCCTACCCCACCCCCCGCATTGTCCAAGAGTCAACTGTACTTCACTCTGAGTTTGCACCATCAGTAGAGCCTTTTAATGGATTCAACTGACTCATTCAAAGGTTGTAGGAAGGTCTAGTTAAATAAGGAATGTCCTTTCACACATGTCCCCTGGGATCCTCTCTCTTCAGACCTCCACTCTTTTATCTGTCCCCTGCCTCTTCAGTCTCTCTCTCTTCTGTCTCTTCCTCTCCCATTGGTATCCATTCTCAAGTTTCTCCTCTATTAGAAAAATGGAAGTAAAAATCTTGACCTTGGCCCCTGTTGTTTCCAGTGGTCTCTCTCTTTTCCTTCCATTAAAAGGAATCTTTGTCCTCATCAAACATTTGTAATGGAAGGAAAAGAGGAAGGAGCCCTGCTACAAACATTGGCTTCTATCCCTACTTCTCTCCCAGAATTTCCTGATGATCACCTCATTGTTCAATCCAGTAGACGTTTTTTTCATTCCTTATTTAACTAAGCCTTTCTGCAACCTTTGACACTCATTTTTGGGGGGTTCATGACACTGCTTTCTCCTTACTTTTGTTGGCTTATCTTCCACCAAGTTTGTCTTAAATGTGTATATTTCCAAGTGTTTCCTTCTGAACCCCCATCTCATAGTAATGGGCACCTTATCCTTAGTGATTTCAATTTTTCCCATTGTATCAACCACCATGTATGTTTGAGGGTGGAAACTATGAACTCGGGCTGGGTGGAAAACCTAGCTCTGCTCCTCATAAGCGGTGTTGTGTAAGGAAAATCACCAAATCTTCTAATCAGAACCCAAAGATATTGTCAGTACCCTGTAGCCACAGACTCCTGAGAACAACACTACAGTTTGTTGTAGCAAACACACAGACTATGAGGAAAAACAGGGTGCCTGAGTAAGAGGATGCTAGGAAGAACCTACTATAGGATCTGGGTATTGGTTGGGTCATTGAGGGAGGACATATTGTCTAGATTGGGTGTTGTGGACAATAAACAAACAAACAAATAAGTGTAAATGTTTGTCATTCAGTTTAACTTGAACAGCGTCACATGGTCTATGTTTTTTGGAAGTGTTGTGCAGTTGAAAACGGGAAGTGGTTGGAGTGGTAGTAAAGAACATAATTCTCATATACTTGCTCTGGAGAAAATCAGACAGAGAGATGGGCAAGCTGCCAAAATTGTTGGTCTTTCAGATAAACTGCAGATGTTTCTCTTAAGTTTACCTGACTTCATCTGAACAATCCAAGTCTAGAAATCAGTTCGCAAATCTACCACAGTCATTTCTCCATCGAGAGTTCCAGTATCTCCCTGTGGAGTCTTTCTCAGAGCATCTTACTCCCTTTGCATCCTTGTTTTCCCATAAAATGAAAAATCACAACAGTGCCGTTAAGACATACCCAAAGGAAACAAACTTCAGAAAGGGTTCGCAATGTTAACTAGAATGTAATTTAGAATTTCCCCAATACCTGATCTATGCTCTATTCAGATAAGTTAGTTTCAGATTAGGTGAAGATGCCTCTGCCTTAAATTTTTGGATCAATTTCAGTAAGAAATTTAAGCAAGGAATCAGGTCTCTAATTTGAATGCCATTATAAATACATATTTTGTAATTAAAGAATTAATACTCTATAGAATTTAAATGTTAGCTTCTTCATGATTATTGAAGCCAAAACCCTCTTATCACAATTGAGAATATAGGATTTTTTTTTATAGGATTTTAATAAAAAGAGTCTGTTCTTATGCACCTGGGTGGCTCAGTCAGTTGAGCATCTGCCTTTGGCTCAGGTTAGGATCCCAGGGTCCTGGGATCAAGCCCCATGTCAGGCTCCCTACTAGCCTCCCTCACCCTCTCCCCACTGCTCCTACTCTCTCTCACTATCTCTCTCTCAAATAAATAAATAAAATCTTTTTTAAAAAAATCCTGTTTATGATTATTTATTTAATTATAACATTTTGCATTTTTGTAGTATTTATTTGGTCTAAATTTGTAAATGGTCAGTCCAATCTAGTAAAGAGGACTTCAGTGACAGTCTTGATCATTTGCTTATCAAACATCCAGTTATAATAGAAATAATATTTATTGTTTGCTTACTAGGTGCTAAGTACTATGTTAAGCATTTCACATAAATTATCACATTTAATCCCAACAGTAACTCCATGATATAGGTAATATTATTTTTTAGGTTTTATATAGATGAGGAAACTGGATTTAGCAAGTTTAAGGAACTTGCCCAAGGTCACACGTAGCTTGTAAAATTTGCACTTGCTTCAATTATTCCAGGGCCTGAGCTTTCGAAGGGAAAATTCTATCACTGAGAACCTGCAAGTCCTGAGGCTGCATCAACATGAATATTTTTAAGTAGCCTTGAATTACTTCCTCAGGTACTTTTCTCACAATCTCAATTCAGTTCAACACATATGCTGGGCCATCTGTTGCCCCTAAGACCCTGTACCAAGTGATTGTGAGCAGGCATCACCTAGAGAAGTGAAACTGGGCGGCCATTCTCAAGTTCTCAGCTCAGGGCTCGAAGCTAAGGCAGGAAGAGGGCTGTGCTGTGTTCTCCTTCTGAGAGTCGGGTATCTCAGTAACAAGGGGAAATAGTCCAAGCCAGCAATGCACTTTATACTCCATGTGCAGGTAACCCAACAGGCTAAATGCTGTTTGACAGTATTACTTACAGAAGAAAGATCAGAATGAATTTGTGGCTGGAGCTAAATGCAATGGTAAAATATTTCAAGGAGTTCTCTGACTACTTCACAAAATAATCATCACGTTTAGTTATTTTTTGGAAGAGTCCATCAGTATGTTTTTTTTCTTTGGGCACGAAGAAAATTGGAACTGAATTTCATTCCCTGTTGAAATAAGGATCAAGTCTTTGTGCTCCTGGACAATCGTTTTTTTTTTCTTTCTGTTTTTTTTCAAAATGGTTTCCAAACTCCATTTTCCACGTACTAAAATCTGTCCTGTTGTTTTCCATATACTTCATGTTGAACAATATGACAAAGCCCTTTTTTAGTCCCACATAATTTCTAAATAAACAGCCAACTGTGGATGTCATCAACAGACCATATTTATTTCCCTCTGTTTGTCCTTCATTTTTTAAAAATTGTGAAAATCAGAATAAGAGTATGTTCAGTTACAGAGAAACTTCTAGATTAGATCCAGATAGAGTATCCATTATCCCCAATTAAAGAATTTAATTTCTGAGTACAAGGGGCGAATGGAAAAAAATCACTATTTACGCAATGTTGACAGTAACAATGAGTACCATTTATCATCTACCTACCCTATACCAGAAATAAAGATACTTTGCTTTATCTCACAATTCCTCACAACATTATAAAAGTAAATATTACTCCCATTTTACAGATGAGAAACTAAAGCCCAGAGATGCTACACAAAGTGAATGACAAAGGTTATTCACTAGTAAAAAGTCAGATTACATCCCAATATTACTTTAACAAACTTTTTTTTTTTTTTAATAGAGAGAGAGCTTGAAATCTGGGGAAGGGGAAGAGGGAGGGGGAGAGAGAGAATCTCAAGCAAGACTCTGCACTGAGCTCAGAGCCGGACACGGGGCTCAATCTCAGGACCCTGAGGGCATGACCTGAGCCGAAATCAAGAGTCAGATGCTTAACTGACTGAGCCACCCAAACGCCCCACTTTAACAAACATAATTGATACTTTAAATCGCAGACGTCCCCATTGTTTCTAAGCCCTACTAAAAAATAAGCACCATAAAATTGGCCACAGAGAGCACTAGTCATAGAATGTAAACTAAATCATTAATTTAACCATACAGATCTTTTAGTTTTGCTAAATAGCTATTGCTCTAAAAAGAATCACAGATGACTCCAGGGTGGAGGGGGGAGGGAGAGTTCTTGCCACTTTTCATTTCTGCTACTGCTGGGTTGCCAGGCAGAAGTGTCTCTTAAAACTCTGACTTTGGGATAAGATATCCCCCCTCAACTCTTACGCTCTACTTCACCACAGTAAGACATTGCAAATGGCAGGTACAAAATCCAGCTTCAATGGGAGCCATTTGGAGTCACTGGCAGGCAAGTTACAGGGATATATGAGGATATCATAGGAAACAGAATCCATATCAGTCATTTCTGAAATAAAATTAGATGTGTACTTGAGGCAATATGTCATCCCCGCCCCCCAAGTTTAACTCTTTTCAACCTCGATCTCCTTTTGTTGACTGGCTTCTTAAGTTCCCCTCTAAATCAAGCCCAAAGTCCCCCTCTCAAACTCTCTTGGGCGATGAAGAAGAAAGATTTTTCCTGCCTAGTTTCCTTAGGACGTTCCTCAAGTGAAGAATGGAAGAGTCTCACATTTTCCAGTCCCCTGACACCTGAGGAATCATGCTCCCTGGAGATCTCCTCAGAAATGTTTGTTAGTTCTATTCACTAGCAGTTACTAGTACTCTGCCTGCTCCTGGACTTAGTTAATTCAGTTTTTAAAACCCTTTTCTGGGGCACCTGGGTGGCTCAGTCGGTGAAGTGTCTGCTTTCTGCTCAGGTCATGATCCTGGAGTCCAGGGATGGAGCCCCACGTTGGGCTCCCTGCTCAGAGGGGAGCCTGCTTCTCCCTCTCCCCCTGCCCCTCCCCCACCCCACGCTCCTTCTCTCTCACTCACTGCCTCTGTCTCTCAAGTAAATAAATAAAATAAAAAAAAACAAACAAACTCAAACCCTTTGTTGATTCATTTTCATTTCTTTTTTAGTGCTTCACATTTCTGCCCCAGGTGCTGAATTAAATCTGTCTTAAACCTGAATTAAATGTCTTATTCTACCTACCATACTTCCGACAAGCCATGCTATGCCCACAACCAATTGACATTTAAAACACAGAGTGTACATGCACACACACACACACACACCTATCCATTGAATATCCAGGAGACAAGAGCTACAGCTGTTAACTATAAAGTGAAATTCATGGTACACACGAATTTATTTATTTGTGTTATTTTAGAGCATTTTCTGACATAGAATACGAGAATTCTTTAATACACTATAATGCTTCAAGAATAAATATTCGTTTCCGGGAAAATGCCTTTCTTGAGTTATTTATTTGAGAATAATAATAATAGATCATTGGAAACCTGTAAACCTGGAAAATGACTCAGAATAGCAGCAGGAACCTGCCTAAATTGTCCTATTTCTCTCCTTTCAAACCTCTGCATGTGTCTCCACTTAATCCCAGTAGGTCAATTTTTTATTTCAAATGAAATGCCCTCTAATGATAATGTATGACCAAATAATTAAAATAAAGCTAGTCTTTCCTTCCTTCCCTTCTTCTTTCCCTCTTTTCTTTCTTTTTTCCTTCTTCATTTCTATTATTGAAAATTCATAGTAGAAAGATGCTTTAAAGTTTACCAGAAGAATTGAATTGGTCATTCTAATCATCCACTTAGTACCTGTGAATTCGTAAAAAATGATCATAGGCATTAACTGTACTCATTTGGGTAGCAATAAAAAAAAGTAATTCTAGGATAATTCAAAACTGTATCTATCAATTCCACTTAAAATAAATAGAGAATTTTCCTTCTTCAAGTTGCCTTCTTGATAAGTCAATGCAAGCTGCCACATAATCAACTGAACTATTGTAATGATAGTCAAAATTAAGAAATTTGCTATCGCTCATTTCTTTTTTTCTGAAATGCTGTAGTCTCTGAAGAATGAAGATAAGCAATTCATCTTTACCACTGAGATTGTCAGAATATGTATTCTTGGAACATAAAGTCATACTTTTCATGCTATAATAAAACACACATACTTTGATGTTGCTCCAAAGCCAAAATGATGCTGCCCGCAGATAGTAAAATTCTCTGGGGGTTCATCTGTGAGAAACTGAGGCCAACCTTTGACCCCGGTGTTGCATCCAAATAACAACAACCAAAATGTAACTTACTACACATTGTCAAGTGTGGAGAAACAACATCAGCAGCATATGTAGAAATGTCAAATAGGTATGTGGGAAGTGAAATACAGGTATATCAGTTTGTAGAAACAGAAAATTATCTCTAATTCCCCTTATTTAAAGCAGATTGCTTTGAAACTGTAATTGACTTTGCGATTTTGCACATTTGAACTTTATCGCCCTGCTTACCATTTAAGTAAAAATATCTATAACTTTTTACACTAGCAATTAGCTTCTCACATGAACAAATATCCCTCCTTTGACCAATCGAATATAAACATAAATATTTGACATGATTTGACTGAAATCACGCTACGTGGAAAGTCCTTGAAACACCCACAAATGTGTAGAAAATAAAAATAGTATGGATTTGGAGAGATTACAATTTAAATATTTTCCAATAGGATGCAAACCAACCTTTTCACTTTTGCGAGAGCATCGGGAGGCTATTTTTCACCTCGTTGGCTTCCTCAATAGTGTGAGCTTCTTGTAAGTCACCTGTGAAACGGTAAAAGGGAGATTGTAATCTCTGTGTCCACTCCCGAGCGTGTTTACAATCATACTCACATGTCCTCAAAAGGGGGACTCGTTTTTTTAATCTCACTACTTGCGCAGGTATTTACTTTAAAAAAACACTGTAAAAACCTAAGACATAATAGTAAAACACAAAAATTAAACAGCAAAACAAAAACATCAGCACAATCAAGAAACAAAAATACCCCAAAACCTTATCTTTTATTTTTAAAAGTTATTCTTGAAAAGTTTTAGAATTTGAAAGCCACTGAAGCAGGGGCACTGGTCAGATCCAATATATTAATTTCCAAAAAGGTGTTTAATGGGCCTCTCAAGGAACATTTCTTAAATCCTAAACGTAACCATAATAGGGATGACTCTCATTAATAGATCATGACTAATGTTTTAAGCCATGCAAACTATTTCTAGTGTTCACCACGACTCTGTGAGGTGATAGGATTTATCTCCCTTTTCTAGACAAAGGAGGCAAGACCCACTAAATTTAAATGTCTTGCTCAAAATCATACCACTAGTAAAGGGCAGAGCATTGGTCTGAAGCCTGCTCGGCGTAGCTCCAAAGCTCTTTACACGTTCCATGTTGTTTCCGGTTGCCCTCAGGCAAAGCATTCCTGGTCATCACAGATTAATAATGATTATCTGCAAGTGAGCAAGCTAGAAAAAGGGAAAACTGAAATTTCTGGCTTGTATGTTTGGTTGCCACCATTTTAATTTCTTTCATTTCCCTACTCCAAAGACCATATTATTTCCTAACAAAACGGGGAAAAATGTTATCTATTTTGTGAGTTCACCCCCTGTTTGGTTAATAAAATGCCTAACTTGAATTGATGAATTTATCCCTTTAGGCATGTCAAAGCTCTATATTTGAAAAGTATAAAATGTACAAAGGGGCCATTTTTGTCATCTTTTAAAATAATCAAAACTTGCCTCACTACTTAGAATTTAAACTTAATTTTCAATCATTGGTTGATAGAGTCTTTATGTCAATTAGATACAGATACCTAACCTCTGACTCTGTTGGAACCTATTTGACATCACAAGTTCCACGTCTCTCAAAGGAATACTCAACACCCTCACCCAAACCGTAAGGGAAGTTTTTAATTTTGATTATTAAATTCCTTTGGTTACAAGAGATGAGACACACCGCTAAAGAAAACAAGAATAAAAGTATGTTCTTTCCAAGAAAGGACAATGAACATATTTCCACAAATACCCAAAGAGTGGGTCAGACACTAAATTCCTGCCTTGGCCACCATCTTGGTGATCCTCCAAAACTTGCAGGGTAGGTATAGATTCTTGCTAAATGTAGCTCCTGGTCAATAAAGTTTAAAGACTTGCTCCAGATCTTCCCACTCTCCAACACACTCAAATACACATCCATGTATTACATTTTGTCTTAAGAATCATGAAGACATAAACTATAAGGACATAATATGGGGAAATTTTGATCTAGGTTCTCTATTCTTGGCAGAACCAATACATAATTATTGGGTGGACGCCCTATGAAAAAGTTGTTCAAGCTCATGTTTTGGTGGTAGAATGGAAGTGATTATCACAGCACCTGGTAACAGTAAGAAAGAAAATGAAGACACATAGTTATTTCTTTCCCTGTTGTCTTCTTTGGTGAGGAACACTGTCGCCTATCCTACAGTTTAAAGAACAACACTAAACAGTGACACTCCAGCCAAATTCAAGTTATCTGTGTGTTTTAATTGGCTAACCTAATGTCATATAAAATTTTGAATTCGCTGCCAATATTTCTCAAGAAAGAATATCTAACAGAAAAATCCATATTCTAATTCTTTTGAAAAATCAAACATCTGTATGTTGTCAACCAGAAATTCTTCCTGGATCAAAGTGAGAGATTCATTCATTTATTTATTTTTTAAAGATTTTATTTATTTGACAGAGAGAGACACAGCGAGAGAGGGAACGCAAGCAGGGGGAGTGGGAGAGGGAGAAGCAGGCCTCCTGCTGAGCAGGGAGCCTGATGCGGGGCTTGATCCCAGGACCCTGGGATCATGACCTGAGCTGAAGGCAGACGCTTAACGACTGAGCCACCCAGGTGCCCCAAGAGATTCATTCATTTATACAAATGTTGAAATGTGCCTAGCATTCTTAGAAGAGATGAGTAAAATACTTAAGGAAGACCAAAGATGAGATCATTTTCTAATTTCTTTTTTTGTGCTTTTTTTATTTCTTTCTAATTTGAGATTGGGGGAAAGACGGGTAAGGGAAGTTGAAAGCAAGGCAGGAGAAGAGATACCAGCAAGTTTAGCTTGATTGCTCTCTTCTTCATAAGAACGTATTTTGAAGCAATTATACACATTACATTTTATTTTTATTTATTTACTTATTAAGATTTTATTTATTTATTTGACAGAGAGAGAGAGCACAAGCATGGGGAGTGGGAAAGGGAGAAGATGTGAGGCTCGATCTCGGAACTCTGAGATCATGACCTGAGCAAGAGGCAGACTTAACCTACTGAGCCACCCACGCACCCCCATTACATTTGATGTGTATGCCTAGTGATATTCCAATGTATCCATTACATAGAAAGTTCCTTACCTTCTACAGAGTCTCACATGGTGAGAATGCAAGCTTACTTCCCAATTAGAAAATAATCTTTCAGTGCATCTACCACTACGTACTGCCATATAAATGCTCAAAACTAACAACAAGAAAATTAATGCAGAAAGGGATAAAGAAGTGTTTTGGGTTGTACGGAAGATTGTGTGTGTACCTGCGTCAAACTGCTTTCACTACTTAACGGTGCTTTAACTTTTAGGAAACAGGTGCCTTTGGTTAAATGTCCTGTAATAAATCATCTCTATGAAATCAAAGTAGGATTGCAGTTAAAGCAAAATTTTCCAGTTTGTTAGATGATGGTAATTGTACCCATGTCAAAATCCTGTGATGCTCTGGAGAAAGAGACTAAGTGTTAAGGTAGATAAAAATCAATATAAATTGATTACTTATGTTTAAGTGAGAATAATTGTCAAAAACTAAGTTATTAAAAACGGAGCTATACGGACAGGAAAATCTGTCTACAGGTACTTGTCCCAGGGTCCCAAGTTCAAGTTCCCCTGGCCTTTAATTGAGTGGTTGTTTACCTGTGGTTCATGGACCCCTAGACATTCACAGGAGAGCTTTAGGAGGTCAGACCATGAAGCCCAAAGATTGAAAACAAAGCATGGTATGTATTCGGTTTTGATTTTTTTTGTTTTTAGGAAGAGGACCTATAATTTTAACCCATTGCACAAACCTTATTATAATTCACTCATAAACATTGAGAGGAATATAACAACTATAATTTGGCTCATTTATTTAATAAGGTTAACCAACGAGTCAGTTATAACTTGGATCATTATTCACTTATGTCAAAGGGCCAAATGACAGCCAACATTTAATCGGGCTGCTACAAGAGTGACGAGTTTCCACCTGCAGCTCGGCATCCACTGCTCAGCTGCCTACATGTGGCGTTGAGTTCATAGCTGCGATATCAAATGACCTCGCATTTCATAACTGTGAAAATAGACCTGGGGTTTTCTGAAAAAGCAGAAAATCTGCATTTTCTCCCAAGCTTGAGGGGCATCAGAACAGAAAGGGTATCGGTGGAGGGAAGACTGTTGATGAGAAAGAGCAGGAGATAGCTCTTGTGGGGATATTTTACATGTTATAAAACTCTCGGTGAGAGTTGATTTATAGAAAAAATCTCTGCAATAAAAAGTGCATTTTATACAGCAACAATCTTTCCTTAACAAATTCATAGTCTTAAAAAATTCGATGAATTGTATACGCTACTTCAGGGAAGAAAACTTTAATGATTCAGAGAAAACAATACCCTTTCCCTTTACCGTCTAAAAAGTACATTTTGTGGATTCTCTACTATCTACTCTTAGATTGATTGCATATCCTGTGGTTTTCTTTTTCTTCTTGAGGCAAGGAATGGAAAGGGGGGGGGGGAACATTTACAATGAGGCTTTTCCTTCGAATTGTCAGCTGATAAATATAATTTCTCTGTATTTTTGCTTCACTGATCGGAAAGGCTGGTCGTTAATGGCCTTTTATTACAAACTTCCTTTAGTACGCAGCCCAGCAATTAGGCATGGGCACGCTCTGTGACCCCTCGCTGCCTTGCCACCAGCTTTGATCACAACCTTGCTCAGCGACACACATCTAATAACCAGGAGTGGCATGAACTGAACCATCAACACCTCGATTTATTCCTCAACCCACATCCTCGGCCAAATAGGGGTGTAATTAGCTATTATGCCAACTGCCAATATGACCCGATCTTGTGTTCAGGTTAGGGCAAAAAAAAAAACAAAACAGAACAGAACAAAAAAACAAAAAAGCCATGCCTCAATACAAACAAAATCATGAAGACAGCACAGCAGGAATTTCAGCCTCTGTGAGGAGCTGGTACAGCAGCTTGGAGGCAAAGTAACGTTGCAATCAGGTTTGTTGCTTTGCGTTGCCTTCTGTGAAGTGTTTTAAATCTAGTAGAGTAGAACTTAAAAGAGAAAGGACACTTGGGAAGGAATGCGATCAATGACAAGCCAGATTCTTCTCCAGTAACAGTCCAAGCTGTAGAATCCAAAATTATGAACGTTCAGCCGGGCATAGCTCTTAACATAGAAAAGAATTGAGAAATGATCACCAAACTTTTTTGGGTTTTTTTTTCATCTTCACTCATGGATACAAGAAATCAAAATGACTTTGACTTAACAGTGCCTGCCCCAAAAATGCAACCCCAAGGGCAACATAAAACAAACCAACTAAAATTCCCGTAACCAAAAGTTCTACATCAGTGGTCTCAGACTGTAATGTTTCCCGAATCACCTGCGGATCTTGTTAAAAATGCAGATTCTAATTTGGTGGGTCTAAGGTGGGCCCAGGGTTTGAGCATTTCTAACAGCACTCCCCGCCCCCACCCCTGCCCTGAGGTGAAGCCAATGCCACTGGTCCTTGAACCCCACTTTGAGTAGCAAAGTGCTAGGTAACTCAGAGAGTAACCATTTTTAGCCAGATTAATCCTCAGCATGGTCTGTCACTTCATTTTGCATTTAAAGATATTCTGGACTGTCCTGCTGCCTCCTCCACCCAGGATGCGAAGTATCACACGGCGTTTAGAATGAGCTCTGAAGAAGATCATGAAATACTCTTCCTTAGAGACACTAAAACTTCATGACATAATTCATAAAGATTTGTTTTCTTATTATTGTGGTAAATGTGGAATATACAAAAACATTGTAATCAGGAAAACAACAATCACCCATAATCTCATTTTTCAGAGATGGGCTCCTAACATATTGATATATATTTCTCATTAGAATCAAAGGTACTTATGGGGCTCCTGGGTGGCTCAGTGAGTTGAGCGACTGACGCTTGATTTCAGCTCACGTCTTTATCTCAGGGTTGTGAGATCGAGCCTTGTGGAGGGCTCTGCACTCAGCACAGAGTCTGCTTGTTCCTCTCCCTCTCCTTCTGCCCCTACTGCGTCCTCTCGCTCTCTCAAATAAATAAATACAATCTTTAAAAAAAAAAGAGTCAAAGGTACTTACACATTTTGGACCTAATTCTTTTCACTTAACATGTTATTAAGTACTGTTGCTGTTTCATTCAGTTTTCTTCTGAAAAATGAGATTTAGTATTCTGGTACTTTGGATGTACTATAATTTATGGAATGATTTCCTTTCATACAATTGTTATGTTGCTTCCAAAATTTCCTTATTTAAAATATCACAGAAATAGGGAAATAAAATTTTTCAAATACCTATCACGGGGCGCCTGGGTGGCTCAGTTGGTTAAGCGTCTGCCTTCGGCTCAGGGCATGATCCCAGGGTCCTGGGATCAAGCCCCACGTTGGGGTCTCTCCTCAGTGGGGAATCTGCTTCTCTTTCTCTCTCTCTGTCCTCCTGCCCCTCTACCCCACTCCTGCTCTCTCTCGCTTACTCTCTCTCAAATTAATAAATAAAATATTTAAAAAAATACCTGTCACTGTTATAACTTCTTTTCTACAGGTCTTTTATTTTTTTTAAAGATTTTATTTGAGAGAGCGAGACAGAGACAGAGATAGTGAGAGAGTACATGAGTAGGGAGGAGAGGGAGAAGCAGGCTCCCCGCTAAGCAGAGAGCCCCATACGGGGCTCAATCCCAGGACCCTGAGATCATGACCTGAGCTGAAGGCAGATGCTTAACCGACTGAGCCACTCAGGTGCTCCTACAGGTCTTTTGATGGGGAAAGTTGGTCTTCACCCACAAGGAACTCCTCTCATGCACTTTGTTCTCCACTCTCTGAGAATGTTTTCTGGAAGCCAAACCCACTGCTTTACTCTTCTGGTAGTTCAGTCGAAAAAACTCACAACCGTTTCCCACCTACAGTAACCTAGGTACGTCTTAACTGAAAACCACTAATAGCACTTCCGTTTCTTCTCCTTGTTATCGATTACATTCCTTTCCTTTTGGAGGGTATCTTTTTAGCTGTTATTTTTCTCTAATTTACGTTTCAAAAACACCCCATTCTCAATTTAAACACATGGTACTGCATTATTGAACCCTTTTTTTAGAATGAAATTAGGATAATGCAAGTGTAAATTTTATCACTTACCCTTCCTATGGCTCTGAGGACTGTCACGTAATTGAGTTTATCATCTCTCCCATCTACTCCTCCCCAAACACACGTAGCCTTGCCTTCTCACCTCCTCCAACCTAGGGGAAGGGTATAATAGTTTTGCCATAGATACAAACTAAATGGCCTGATTATTTTAATAGGAACTACAATAGACTCTTGAACAACTTGGGGACTAGGAGTGCCCACCCCTGTGCAGTCGAATATCCACATGTAACTTCTGACTCCCCCAAAACTTAACTATTGATAGCCTACTATTGACTGGAAGCCTTACTGATCATGTAAACAGTAGGTGAACACATATTTTGTGTGTTATGTGTATTATAAACTGTATTCTTACACTAAAGTAAGTTAGAGAAAAGGTCATTAAGAAAATTACAAGGAAGAGAACATACATTTACAATACTGTACTGTATTTATTTTAAAAATCCTAGTATACATGGACCTGGACAGTTCAAACCCATGTTGTTCAAGGATCAGCTGTACATCAAAATAGTTGACATTAGACAGGATTCTGTTGGCCTCAAATCGTTAAAATACGATTCAAACTAGCTTTAAAAAGGAGTAGTGGTGGAATTTACTGACTCCCATAACTGGGATAATAATGTGTATATATCCCTGTGAGTAACATGATTTTCATTTAGATCAAATAACTATTTTTCTAAATTAATTTTGCTTATTTTGAATTCCACCTTTTCTTGTACACATCCAAACGTGATAGCCGCTAATATTTTGGCTCTGTTTGCAAAAAACTAAAAAGACATCTGAAAAAGTTAAACGACAAAAGTTTTCTGTCAATGTCATCATGTGTTTTAAATAAAAGTTATTTCCAAAAGTATTTTAAGTTTTCCTCCCACTTATAGAGGGAAGTTTATTTAATTTATGGAACAAAATCAGATATTATTATAAGTGATATCCTAAGTTCAGTTGAAAATTTCAACACCGAAGATCAAGTTTTTGTTTTTAAGGTGATTATAATACAAATACAGATTTGGGTGGAGTGTAGAATCATGGTAATGTAATGCCCTCACTAATAAGAAATCTATAGACCAATGACATCTACCAAATGAAATGTAAGCTATTTTCCTTAAGATGTACAAGTACCTTTATCATATAGCATTTTTTTTCGATGAAGCCCATGTTGAACACACACACACAATTTAGGATGGGTGTGAACCTTTGATCTTTTTTGTTGCCCCCATCATAGGATTCTCAAAATGTTTAATTCTTTGAAGAACCACTTTGCAAATCAACACAAGTGTTCAACAATTACACTGAACTTTTTGTAAATGAGTCATCTAAATTTTGGTTGCATTTTGTTCAAAATCAATTGGAAAATCTTTAAGTAGCGGAGCCACAAACCAATTCACCTTCTGAAGATTTTAGCAAACTACAATTATTGATAACAACTTTTGTAAACAGGTGGGGATGATTAAGTGAGTTGATTTGGGAACTAAATTGTGTGCGCTCCTTACCTTTGAAGTTTTATGATTGTGCTTTGTAATGCCTCCATGTGAAGATTATATCTTCAGGTGATTTTCCTTTTTTTGTACTGAAGAAGTATATATTTTATACCAGGATAGAATGAAATTGAGAAGTCCTAGTATTGTGTAGCATCTAATTTAGTGAAACATTCAAATGTAAATAAGGACAACTTATTTGATGAGTTTTGACTTATAAAAAATGATCCTATTTATGTATGTGATGTTTGTGTGTGTGAGAGAGAAGGAGAGAGAGAAAAAGAAAGAAAGAAGGAGAAATCTTTATTTCTTCAAAGAACCACAAAATGTTAACCATGGCTGCCTCCAGGTAGTGGGACAGTGGAGTCTGAGAAGTAAGGAACATAAGTTTCATTTTGCATCTTACTATTTGAAAATTTTATCTTGAGCATATATTGCTTTTATAATGATAAAACTTTTTGTGAGTCTAAAGGCATAGATTAATATAATATTTTGAAAAATAGTATTCCACCACTCTTCATGGGTATTAGAGGGAACTTTAGAAATCTTTAAAAATCCAAGTTCATTATTCTAATGGTGACAATTTTGAGAACTGTGCCTGGCCAGAGAAAGAGATGTCTAGACATTGGCCCAGGTTTTAGGTATTGTCAAGGCCACCATTCTAGTTAACAAAGACAAACACATCTTGTTCAGAGGGCTGGGATTTTAGTTGATAATTTATTTTGTTTCTGTGTCAGCCAGACCCAGTCACAAAATCCAAGTTCTTTTCCATTGAAAAAAAGAAACGTATTAATCTTGGAAGTAGGTAATTGACTATTTTAAGGCTGGAGAATTAATAGATGTTACCTTCATATATTTTACCACCAGTGTAATCTCAAAGGAAAGAATGAGCAGAGTAGTTACATTTGTTGAACTTACCTTGGCAGCAAAGAGCACTTTTTCTGGCAGTGATCATGTACTTAGCTGATAAAGGAAAAAATATGTTTGGGAGACCACATGTGAGCATTAGGAGCCATTATTTTCCTTGAAATCTTCTTGGCCCCAAAGAAACTGCTAGTTGCCATCCAAACAGCAACCCAAGCAATGCTTTTCTACAAGACATTTTAGATCTTTTGATAGATACAGATGTAAATAAAGATACTGTGCAATATTTAGGCATTTGGTACTAGGTAAATAGAATATTCAACAGACAAGTGCCTGAATATCTTTTTTTCCTCACACCAGATGGCTTAGCATCAGGACACAACCATAATTTCTTTCAGGATACCAACAGTTTTGAATCTGCAAGTGCATAATTCTAGATAAAGTGTTTGGTCTCAGAAGAAAGTTAAAATTAATCTCATCTATCCATACATTCAATTCGAAGAGAATGTATTGTTTTCCCAGCTTTAAGAGGTATCAGGTCTCTCTGTGACACCATCCCAAACCATTTTAGTCAGAAACAGGTGAAGCAGAGAATGTTATAAAATAGCCATACTGGATGAATTTCATGAGCCATTGACAACCATGACACAATCCAAAACTATTTTACAAAACATTTACATTTCTCAAGAATTAGTTTCATGAGTTCAGGAGGTTTCTACTGGGAAACTTGCTGAGGATCGGTCATGAACTTTGAATAATGTCAAGAGCTTGACCTCCAAATGTGGTTACCAGGTCGACATTCTGACATGCTCTCATTTGCTTAGTCACTAGGAAAAGGAACAAATAAAGGTAAAATGTAATGACAACTAAACTCAATGCAATCATCCATGGGAAATAAAACAAGATTATATGCAAAATTATTTTATCCTTTAGCATGCCTGGACTCAAGCTAAAAGTTCCTTTTTCCCTTTTGAAGTCTAAATCGGGCGTTTAGCTAAATACGATCTTTTCTCTATTCTCAAGAACAGGTGTCCCCAAATGAAGTGAAGTACTTTTTCTCATTTTGTCACAGTTCTCTAGGACAGGGAATATACATGACCAAGAGAAGAATCAGCTTACAACTGATGTGTCCTCCAAGGGGGAGTTCTTTATACAGCTGCTTTTGCTGAGCCAAGGGAGAGGTACATATGGAAGAGAGGAAAATGGGGTACAGAGCTAATACACCACCAGGAAGGATAGGACTTAGGATGGTGTGGTAAGCAAAATTTTAAGACAGCCTTCAAGATTTCTGCCCCTATAAATCACACACCCTATACACACCCTATAAATCTCCTCCCCTGGAACATGGGCAGGACCTGTGAATATGATGAGAGATAACTCCTGCATTAGAGCATCCAGAGAAACATAACCAAAAGGATAGATTATAGATAGACAAATAATGTAGACATAGATATAGATATAGATGGTTGGAATTGGCTCACAGGGTTATGGAGGAGGCTGAGAAGCCCCACAACCTGCCATTTACAAGCTGGAAAACGAGGAAAGCCAGGATCGTTCAGTCTAAATCTGAAAGCCTGAGAACCAAGGGTGCCAATGATCTAAGTCCCAGAATCCAAAGGCCTGAGAACCAGGAATTCTGATGTCCAGGGCAGGAGAAGATGGACATCCCAGCTCTAGAAAGAGAGAATTTCACCTTTCCTTGCCTTTTTGTTCTATTTAAGCTCTCTATGGATTGGATGATGCCCATCCATATTGGTGAAGGCAGATATTCTTTAATTAGTCTACCAGTTCCAATGCTAATCTCTTCCAGAAACACTCTCAAGGTCACATCCAGAAATAATGTTTTACCAGCTATCTGGGCATCCCTTGGCCCAGTCAAATTGACACATAAAATTAACCATCATAACTTTCACAATCAGTGTGTTATATGGCAAAGGGAAAGGGCCTTTTTAGGTATAATTAAAGCCCCTAAACTGTTGAGTTTGTGTTAATCAAAGGGGAGATTATCCTGGGTGGGCCTGACCTAATCAGGGGAGCCATTTAAGAGAGGATCTAAAGGGCAGAGATAGAATGAGTCAGAAAGATATGAAGCAGCAGAGATCTGAAGAAGCAAGCTGCCATATTGTGGAGCGGACCATACAGCTAGGATGATAGGTGAACTCTAATTGCTGAGAGTCTCAGTCTTACAGCCACAAGGAATTGAATTTTGCCAGCAGTCACTGGGCATGGAAGAGGACTCCAAGCTCCAAATACTCCACAGCCCAGGCTGCTACCTTGATTTCGCCCTTGTGGGACACTGTGGAAAGGATCCAGCTAAGCTGAATCCAGACTCCTAGCCAATGGAAACAGCGAAATAATACATTTCTGTTGTTTCAAGCTGCTGCATTTGTGGTGCTTTGTTATACAGCAGTAGAAATACAGCAGTGGAAAACAAATCCGGAGAGAATACAGGACAAGGGGGGTAGGCAAAAAGTTGATCAACCTGGGGCCTGAGTCCTTCCAATCTGCATCCTTCCCTGCCTTTCCCCCTGGAGACATTATATTCTTTATAGAGGAGAAGGGAGTATCTACTCTACCCATTTGTATAACACAATAAATTCCGGGAGCTAAGATCTTGAAATATGAACCAATGTATTTCTGGTCTTCCCATTCTAGTCAAGGCATCCTGGACTTTCTGTCTCAGGGAAGGACAGAAGAAGAGTCAGTTCTCAGCTCTTAAGTGTCACACTGGGCATTCAAAAACTTATGGCAGGACCAATAGTTTGAGAGTAAGTATTTTGAATAAAAAAATCCTAGGGGCGCCTGGGTGGCTCAGTCGTTAAGCGTCTGCCTTCGGCTCAGGTCATGATCCCAGGGTCCTGGGATTGAGCCCCGCATTGGGCTCCCTGCTTGGCAGGAAGCCTGCTTCTCCCTCTCCTGCTCCCCCTGCTTGTGTTCCCTCTCTCGCTGTGTCTCTCTCTGTCAAATAAATAAATAAAATCTTTAAAAAAAAAAAATCCTAAATTTTATTCTATTATAAAAGCTGAAGTTTATGCTATAAATAATAGTTGTGGGAACTGTATTTGATGGTAGAAGAAGAGCCAGTTTTTCTGCCCTCGCCATGATAATTATTCCATGCTCTGAGGAGATACAGAGTCAGCAAGGAGCTGTCTGGTGAAGTGACTGAGAAAGTTCTTTGTCTCCCCCAGTGAGTCCTCAACCCAAGAGAAGCAAGCAGTAGGCTTCCCAAGAGGTTTGGGAACAGCTGAAATCCATCTGTGCTTCAATTCCTACGAGGGTCTTTGAAGGAAGAGGGTATGGAGGGGAAAATGTCTCACAGAGACTCTCCCCATCTATGTGGTGTGGCTGCAGAACAGAAGCAAGCATGGCGTCCATGAGGCTACAGAACACAGAGAGAAGCTCCAGGTTGATGGTGGAGAGCTTCCAAATTTCTCACAAAGAAAGAAAGACGGGACTGGTTGCATTCAAAGGACTTATCTACCCTTTGCACCAGGTGACCACCAATGCCTCTTCCAGGTCTAATTTTTTTTAAGTATAATGAACATACAATGTTATATTTGTTTCTGGTATACACATATTGATTCAACAATTCCATGCCTTACTCAGTGCTCACCACAATGACTGTTGTCACTGCCACCATATGAGGTTATTTAAATATTATCGACTATATTCCCTTTGCTGTACTTTTCATCTCCATGACATATTAATTTTATAACTGAAAGTTTGTTCTTCTTAATCCCTTTATCTATTTCACCCATCCCCACATCCACCTTCCCTCTGGCAACTACCAGTTTGTTCTCTGTATTTAGAGTCTGCTTTTTTGATGTCGTTGTTGTTTCTTTGTTCATTTGTTTTGTTTCTTAGATTCCACATATGAGTGAAATCATATGGTTTTTGTCTTTCTATGACTGACTTATTGCACTTAATATTATACCCTCTAGCTCCATCCATGTTGTTGCAAATGGCAAGATATAATTCTTTCTGATGGCTGAGTAATATTCCATTGTATGTATCTACCACATCTTCTGTATCCATTCATCTATTGATGGACACTTGGGCTGCTTCCTTATCTTGGCTATTTAAATAATTCTGTTATAAACATAAGGGTGCATATCATCATTTCGAATTAGTGTTTCTGTTTTCTGTGGGTAAATACCGAGGAGTGGGATTACTGGATCGTATGGCACTGGCACAAAAACGGATCAATGGGATAGAATAGAGAACCCAGAAATAAACCCATGCTTATATGGTCAATTAATCTACAACAAAGGAGGCAAGAATATACAATGGGGCAGAGACCTCTTCAATAAATGATGCTGGAAATGCCCTCAGCAAGGTCTAGGAATGAAACCAAAAGTTAAAGTTAGGTGACTGGGACAAATACCAGCTCATCTTCTCCAATTATGTGGCACATATCACCTGCCATGGCTCTTAGCTATTTGTTTCCTACCTTAAACACCTGGTAGAAATTTGAGACAGTATAGACTTCCTTCTTCACGTGCCCTATATTTAATTTTCCTTTGTATTGTCATCCAGGATATTGTGACACTCCTTAGCTGGCAGTTGGAGCCCTCACTTCTTTCCTTCCATACCTGACTTCTAGGAAATCTACTAATTCCCCATCCCTTTGGCAGTGCAGTGAGCCACATAAAGATAACCTGCAGGCACATGGTACCTTCCCCTTTTGATAGAAATTTCTACAGTGCTCAGCGGTGAAGTGGGATTAGCACTCTGTGGCAGGGCACTAGGAATGCAGATCCACTCAAACTTGTTAAAACAGTGGCCCAAATCCCCAAAGAGACAGTTGGCCTTTTGTGAAGCAATTTGCAAGTATCACATTGCACCGTTAAAACTTCCTATGCTCTGTTATTATGTGATTAGTAGAGTCAACAGCACTCAGATTTTTACCTCTCTCACACTCTTCTAGGACAACCCAAATCAGGCTTTGCATGTGGTTCTGGAATGTAACAGTGCCTCAATATCTACCAGTTAGTAATCTCCCTAACGTGGAGTGCCATGGTGCTCTGATACAGAACATCGCCACGTATAGTATATATATATGCATTCACAAGCACCCTAGAATATGGTTCATGCAATATATATTGATATTATGAATGACAGATATTAACTATATATTACAATAAAGGATATTATAAAAATGTGCAAAGTTAAATATTTCCCTGGCTCTGTTCTTCTTTTCATGCACAGAATGGAATGCTCTGCTGTTTTGGACTACACTTAGGAGGTGAGTGTTTCACAAGCTAGAGAGATGCTTCTCCTGATTTGTGCAGTGCAGTGGGGATGGAAAGAGGGAGATACCCATGTTGATAGCGCCCTCTTTGCCCTTCAGTAATGTGTTGAGGACATCTTCATTGTATATATATTATCAAACATTTATTTCCATATATACCATAAATACCAAGCACCACCCTCAACTTTCCCAAACCTCTTTAGCTCTTTTTCATACAGCTTTTATGACCCTTAGAAATTCCATCTAGTAGCAGGGATAGTTCCTTTGCCTGACTTATAGCAACATGAATGCAATGACATTGAACTTGTAATTTATTGCGTATCACTGTGCAGTGCCTAGCAAGGATATATTTGCTATATATTTCTGGCTCAAGAAATATTTTTGAATGAATGGGTGAGTGAGTGAATGAGTGAATCAATGAACTTAAATGTAAACCAGAACCACCCAGTGAGCTTTACCCTGGCTGTCACTATTCTTCACGAAATGCGTCTTTGGCCAGCCCCCATACTTGAATGTCCATGTCTAACACTGACAGCAAACACACTATGGATGCTGAAAACAATGTTCCCAGATCACTATTTAGTAGGGTTGGATGCATTCTAGGCCCACCTCTGCCTTACTTTGCATTTTATACCAATGACCGCTGTCAGCATGGAAGAATTACATTACATCATCAATGTGCTAGTAAAACAAATTTCAGGGCGACTCAGTTGGTTAAGCATCTGCCTTTGGCTCAGATCATGATACCAGGGTCCTGAGATTGAGTCCCACATCGGGCTCCCTGCTCAGCACAGAGTCTGCTTCTCCATCTATTCCTCCCCCTGCTCCTGCTGTCTCTCTCTCTCAAATAAATAAAATCTTAAAAACAAAAACAGAGACCTACAAGATGTGTGCTTAAAATCTTAGTGGAAGCGAGTAGGTATCATCAAACTTAAGTTAAAAGCAGAAATTGGGTAGCAATGTCTGACAGGGAGCAGCAGACCTGAACTTACTACGGATGCCTCCCCCAGCCAACTCTTGCGAAGCTGTTCATTTCTGATGTATACTATCAGTGCAGATCCAAGTGCCATTCAATCCCCTTCAAATTCGGGGCTGCCTCTTCTTGGTGTTTCTCTTCAATATTTGGCTTAGGCTCCTATGTCTACAGAGAAGGGCAAGATCAGATGATGTTTTTGCTTTTTTATATATTGAGGCAGTTGGTCAAGAAAAGTCTTTTGAGTGCCTTCTATATGACAGATGCTGAGAAAACAGCAAACATCCATATGCCACCCTCTCTTATGGTCACTTCAGAGACACATGGGGCTGAATACACTGCAAATCTCTAAGATTCCTAAGGAAACTAACACTCGCAGGTTTTTTTTAAAAAATGAAAATTTTAGGGGCGCCTGGGTGGCTCAGTTGGTTGAGCATCCAACTCTTGATTTTGGCTCAGGTCGTGATCTCAGGGTGGTGAGATCAAACCCCGTGTCAGGCTCCATGCTGAGCGTGGAGCCTGCCTCAGATTCTCTCTCTCCCTCTCCCTCTGCCCCTCCCCCCACCCCCTAAAAAAAAAAAAAAGAAAGAAAGAAAAGAAAAGAAAATTATATTTCAGACCCAAAATGTGAATGACAACACTGTCATTCCAACAGAGGATCTAAAAGTTTTGGGTAGAATCTGGAAATGACAAATAAAAGGACTCCGTTCTCTGGTACTGTTTGATGCTTGTAGTTGGAACAGCCCTTGCAAATTTGGTTTTACCTTTCAAAATTAATTAAGGTACAAGCATAGGAAGAGACTCAGGAGTAGTGAGATCCTCAGATAATGTTTAAGACTTGAGTGGTTTTTTTTCTTCTGAATGTACTAAGTGACATTAGGACACAAAATGAGTGGTGTTTTTGGCAATGAAAAAAAGCTTTTATTTGTCAGTTGACAGGAAGCATTTTTCAATCTCACTCAATCTGTGATTCAGGAACAAATTATGCCATAATTACACTTTTGATACAGAGTATTTTTCAATGAGTTATGTTCGTGTGATAAAACTTTTAGGAAATTGTCATTGTATTTCTTCTCCTTGTCGTTGGTGCTTTTTAAATTTATTCTTGTCCCTCTTCATCATGTGCCCTACCTTCTTCTTTGTCTCTGGTTAGAAATAATCTTCAGTCCTTCTTTAGATCTTCAACAGAATCACCAGCTTTTACCATGGAGGTGACATGTGGGACATGTGCGTGCGTCTGATGGGGAAGAAGCACATATCATTGCCTCTAACACTTGACTGTCTAGAACTTAGTCATGTGGCCTTACCAGAAGCGAGGGAGCCTGGGAGGCATATTCTAGCCTTCCACACATATGCCTGGTGCCTCTGTTTCACCCCAAAATAAGGTGTAATTGATTTTGGTAGACAGCTGTGGTCCCCACCTCAGCTACCATACTTATGGTATCTCAGGATATTTATGATATCTTACTCAGAAGAGCAGATAAGGAGATAAAAAACAAATGGAAAATATGTTTTAGAAGGTACATAATAAAATAGATTTCACATGATGAATCTATTTCATTAACCTACTGGAAATTGTAGTCTTATATGGAATTAGGATGAGAGATGGACCCAAAACCGAATAGTTTAAGAATTAATGTAACCCACGTTAATTTCTTCCCCTCGACGTTGGTGATGAAAAAACCTTGACTGTTTCTTCCATACCGATAGCTATGTGATTTAAAATTGAGAGGAACAAAGGAATGTAACCTTCGAAAGTCAGTTTTTTTCTATTCTTCAATGTAGATTTTTATTCTCACGAGTAATACTACATCACTGAGTTCAGCAATCCTGGGAAAGGACTCACCTTCTTTTATTGTTATAACTTCCTCCTTTAGGCCACCTTCATCAAATATCCGAAGTGCTCTGTGCACAGAGAAATGATGCTGTCATCGTCACGGCCCTGTACATCAATTTTGTTTTCCAGATAAGCGCTGTGTGAACCTACCGGAAAAGGGCAGTTTTTTCAATGACAACATGTGACAGAAACCAAAAGGTTTTAAAGCAAACATACAAACGTGTCATCTAATAGTCCATCAACCAGCCCTTGTCACACTGATAAACCTTTTATCTCCCTTCCCCAGATTTTAATCAGTAGCTTGGTTTGCATGTTCTCGTGTCACTGCAACAAACCAACCTAAAGGGGATTCTTTATGCCCTGAGAAATCAACTCATTTGGGCCTAAATGAAACATTTCACTGTCTTGTTTTATCTCTCTCTCTATTCACATTAACATAATAGCTTTTAATTGGATTGTATTTGTGATTAGAGTCAGCAAAGGTGGCATTCTTTCCGAGGAAATTGACCGCGAGGCAAACTGCTAAGACTCCATCTGGGGGAATGTTCTCAGCTCTTCCCCGGGGAACAAGGCTGCAGGACACACAGCCTCGCGAGTCACCGGACAACTCACTTTCCCTAAGCACTGCCGGTCAGCTATGCATCTCATAAAGGCTTACAGGCTCAAATATCTGAAATATTTGATGAGTATTCAAATGCATGTCCTCAAAAATAGCATATTTACAGAAGGACACCATAAACGGGTGAATTGTGATATAATCAGAAGTGGAGGAGGCCTTCCCAGGTCTGACACCCAAAGTTGAAGCTACAGATCAAACGACTGCCGGGTATGATACATAGACGTATACTAAATGCATCTATGTATCCGAAAAATGATATAAATGAAATTACAGCAAACTGAGCAAATAGATGTGTCATTTATTTCATCGCCAAAAGGCTACTGTTCATAATATATAAATTCCAACAAATGAATAAAAACATACAAATGGCACATGTGGATAAATGATGTAAGAAGGAACTCGCTAGAGGAATAAAAATGTCCAGGGGCGCCTGGGGGCCTCAGTCGGTTAAGCGTCTGCCCTCGGCTCAGGTCATCATCTCTAGGTCCTGGGATCGAGCCCCGAGTCAGGCTCCATGCTCAGCGTGGAGTCTGCTTCTCTCTCTCCCTCTGTGCGCTCTCTCTTGCTGTCTCTCAAGTAAATAAAATCTCTTTTTTTTTTTAAAAAAAAGTACAAATGTCTAATAAGCACATGAAAAAAATTATTCTTCAGGACTGGAAGATGTTTCCATTAAGATAACATTTCTTACCTTGCAAATAAACAAATAAATAAGTTGTTTAATGTTTCCAGAGAACAAAGTGTGAATACTTTTCAACATTCAGCATACTTTAAAAAATTCCGGCAATTAGACCACAAAAATGAAATGAAAGGAACACGGATTGGAAAGCAAGAAGTAAAACTATTTGCACATTTCTGTATATATGTCTGTATGTAGAAAATTCTAAAGAATCCACCCAAAACTAATAAATCAGTTCAGTAAGGGTGCAATGCAAGATCAATATACAAAAATCAACTGTATTTCTAAACACGATCAATGAACAATCTGAAAACAAAATTAGGAAAACTATTCAATTTATAATAGCAACAAAAAGAATTAAATACTTGGAAGTTGATTTAACAAAAGCAATGCAAGATTTGTAAATCGTAAACTACAAAATATTGCTGAAAGGAATTTAAAAAGACCTAAATAAGTGGAAAGACACCCTGTTTTCATGGGTTTGAAAATGTACTATTATTGAGATGGCAACGCTCCTCCACACTGATCTACCAATTCAGTGGAATCCATGTCAAAATTTGAGCTTTTTGTAGAAATTGACATGCTGATGCTAAAATTCATATGGAAATTCAAGGAACCCAGGTGCCGAAAATAAATACATAAATAACTCAAAAGGAAGAACACAATGGAGAACTCACCCTTCCTCATTCCAAAATTTAGCACACAGCTAAGATTTTCAAGATAGTGTACTGGCATCAAAGAGAAACACATAGATCAATGGGGTAGAATTGAGAGTCCAGAAATAAACCCTTACATTGATACTCAGTTTCCTTTTGACAAGAGAATGCAGACAAGACCAGAGAGTATATCACATTTTGAAAAGTAGTATTTCTAGGTTAGCCCCAAATGCCAGGGCAAACTGCACCTCCCTTTTTTCTAAGTAACAACCGCAAAATCCACCTCAGAAATCAACTCATGCATATTGGCCTTCCTATTGGCCTACCAACCCCAGCATCATATCAGACACATTCAGAATAACCCCTGTAGATAATCATCACAAAAGGAAAAACTAGGAACATCGAATTACTTCCTGTCCCATTGAAAGATTAAAAGCCAAAATGTAACAAATTTAAGAGTCTAATAGTTTTCAAAAGTAGTTATGACAACTCAGTTCAATGCTTTGCTTTTATTTTTTAAACGTATTCCTTTACTTATTTAACCCAAATGCACACGCTGGGTCTACTATGTATCAGATGATATGCTAGACACTGAGAATGTAAAGAATACTACTCATTCACCATCTCCAACAAGCACATAGCTTAGTCAGGGCCAGAGAATTCATTCAACTAAGCACATGCTGACTTCCACCTAGATCAAGAACTGGGTATTGTGCTTATTTTTTAGGATATGAAAACATTTAGGACACAGTCCCTGCCTGTAAGGGATATACAATCCTCTGTAAGAATGGATAAACAAATAGGAAGAAAGATTAGATAGATTGATAGATGATAGAAAGATGATTGATAGATGATAGAAAGATGATAGATGATAGATAGATGATAGATAGCTGATAGAAATAGAAATGTACAAATAAGTATAATAAAATTGTACAAATGCAATATAAACGTCCTTACAGGATTTAGTGTAGTGGCAAAGGATGGCACGGTCAATTCTGTGGAGCAAGAAGAGGCTCAAGGAGTTTGAACTTAATCCCATAGACAATGGTAAGTCTCCAACCCAGAAAGGGCAGTTTCATTTTGCTCTGGCCTGTGGTCCGGAGAAAATAAATACCATTGATTTGATGTCACTACAAGTGCAAGCGACATTATTTCTACCCTGTAAAAAATAATAGCAGCTATTAGAAAGATTTTTCCTAAGCTTTATTTGCAGTTGTAAACGAAACAGATACTTATAAAAAATGGCCACTTAAAATGTTAATTTTATGAATGTTTACAACAATCAAAGTCAAAAGGATTAACAAGCCTTTGAGGAAGGTGATGGGGAAAGAATGGAAAATTAATTCAGTGTCTCACAAAGTACGAACAAATCCTACGTATTTACAAAATAATAACAATAACAAAGCCCATGAATACAAGATACTTGTGTTTTTATTATATTTTTCAAAAAAATTATAAGTTAGGAAGTGTACCCTAAAAAGGCAAGAGTCAGACTATGAGTCAGTGTCTCTAACTTAGCCAAAGCCAAATGGGAGTTTTCCACCGAGGGTCCCCTCTTTCTGCTTTCTCACCAAACGTTCTGTCGGTTTCCCTGTGTGAGTTTCTCTGTATAAGACAATATCCCTGATATTTTGAAAGGATGCCATTTCAAGCGTGTTTTAACAGAGTCTAGCCTATCTATACGTGATTTGCAATTTGACTATTCCCCCAAAACAGTATAATTTGTGATTCTCCGGTCTTCTGATCCTGCACGCTGAATTTCCAGAAGTCCTTCTGATAAATACGGTGCAGGCATGTTCAGGAACACAGTCAGTGGCTGCAGCATTACCAAGCATCACGCATGCATTCCCCAAGGATGCCATGCCCAGCCAACCACACAAAGGTAGGGTTCAGCTCCTACATGAGCAAATTCCTCATGTTCAAAATGTAGAAAAATGGCAGCAGAGTCTGAGGGTGATGATAGGATTTTCTTAATATTCTAAAGAAGGCATCTCATTTCCTACAAACTGAATGATGTAATTAAGGAAACAAGAACATGCTTTCTGAAACCCACAACCCAAGGGCCCAGCTCTGTTGAGGAGAGGCTACCATTATGTAGACGGTCGTAAGTACCACCATCTTTCTGAGCGTCCATTACTTACTTGGCACTCAGGTAAGCACTTCACCTTCACGTACGTCTCAGGCAATTCCATTTTCTCCTCAAAACAACTCTTAAGGACAGCATTACTATCTTCCTGTTACAGGAAAGGGACTGGGTTTGGAGCATTAAGCTTAAAGTTGTACAGCTGAGCGGCAGAGAAGAGGTTCAAGCCTCGACCCATCAAACTCCAAAACAGGTTTTCAGAGAGCTCAGATGAACTCTGAGTGGTATTTTGGTATCAGTATTTTGCCTCTTTTGGCCTGAACTTTATCATCTGAAGAGTAAGTGAAGAGCGGAGTCAGTACACTAACACTCTTCGAAGTAGCACAAGAGGAACTGGGGTGTTCTTATCACCATATCATCACTAAACGGTGGTGAACACTATCCTGCGGCAATTGTCAATGCTTCTTTTAACATCCTAATACCTAGAATCTTATACTTGGCCATAAACTAAAAGACAGAGGCTGGGTCTGTGCATGCAAGGCTCAGTAAGGCCATACAGTATGTTCTATGTAACGTTATCTGCATGCTTCTGGAAGACACTAACTACATGCCTGTTACCATTGCTGTTTAGGAAAGGCCCTTGATAACCAGGTCCACGGACACGGAAAGGTCTCTGATAAATTCAGCATGCATGTCATCCTGAGACGTCTCTCTACTGGTCTTAGGTCTACCTCCCAGAGCAGTTTCCTTTCCTACCTGACAGTGTAGCAACAATTTCAAGACTGGTTTATCTGCCATCATGTCACTTGGATCTTTTATTTTCCTATAAAGATTTCTCCTTCAAGAAAACAGCCTTTTGTCAACAACAACCAGCCTATTAAAAAAAAAAACAACAACAAAAAAACCCAACCAAACAAAAAAAACCAAAAAGCCAAAAAAAACAAACAACCAGCGAGCTTAAATTTGTCCTGCCACTCTGTTTTCCCTTCCCACAGGTAAAAGTTGTTCCCATTCTGTTCCCAGCAAACTTGTGTTCGCCTTTATGATGCTCTTTTTGCTAAAAGAAGAAAAAAGAAAAAGAAGTGGAATGGAGAAAATATGGGTATTGCTACAGGGGTGATACACTCCTAACGTTGCGTCTCAGAGATCCACTTGGGTTTCCCCCCAGCAGGTGGTCAGCGACCCCCTAAATCTCCCAACCTGTGTGTCTTAGAGGTTTTAGCCGTTGCTGCATCACATGAAAGCTGGACACACGCATACCCCTTCTGTTCATTGACGAATTTTTCACTGGAAAATAATTACTTTATACTAATAGGAAAAATCAGGCCTCTGGAAGCTTTTTCCAGGTCGTTTTTTGTTCTTGCTGTAAAACAAAATATAAAAATGTAAAATCCAAGGTTTGACCTCCAAATCTTTATAATCATAGGGATCCTAAATTTTTTAAAACTTATCTTTAGATGTTTTCCTAGTTTTTCTACCCTTGTTTTCTATCATTTTTGATGTCAAAGCCTTTTGTAGCCTTTTCTGAAATTACTTTTTTTGTGGTTAAAATACAACTTTTTAAGACTTCAAAACCACCATGTGTTTTATTTTGTCAAAAAAAGCAAAAACAAAAAAACCTTTCACTTCCCAAATATCACTGACAAATCACTGGGGCCAAGAGAATTGTAGCTCTTTTCCCTATAAGGCTATGTGGCTTTCCAGGTCACATTTTGGGCTTCTGAAACTAGTGTGTGGAATAAAAGTCTGAAAGGGATCCAGGCTAGGTGAGCTCTGAAAGGGGACCTGTTTCTTGAGTGGTAGTCTATTTTGACAGCAAATGCAAAGAGCAGAAAGGAAGATTTTCATGTATAATAAATCTTTCCCAAATGTCTCATTGAAAGGGATCTGGGCAAACAGGTTTAAGCAGTAAATATCACCAGAATACAAAGTGAGTAAACATGCCAGGTGAATTGCCAAAAGACGTTTTCCCCCAATGAAAGACTGGTGTCGAGTCTATGTCGAACTTTGGGTCCAGGGAGGTGCTTTGATTTGAGGTGTACATCAGAGATGATTGAGAACTGAACTGAAAACACTATCCTGTTTGTTTGTTTTTATTTTTCTGACTATAGATTACTACTGAGGCACTAAAAGAATCATAGAGTAGTATGTCAATGGTGGGTGCACATCCTAGAGGTAAGAACGTAAATACCGGAACACATTATATCATTCTCTTCCCATTTGTTTATTTGATCCTGACAGGACAGTAAATGTTGATCCCACAGGTCATATTTCCAGCTCGCTGAGTAGAGCAATTCTGTCCAAAATGATGTCTACATACTTCCAGACAAGAACAAGGTGATAACAGAACCAAAATTTATTGAGCACTTAATATATGCTGGGCTGTGTGTTAAGCACTTTACATACATGTTCTCATTTAATCCTTACAATACTGACAAGAGGGAGGTATCATGAATCCCACTGACAGATGAGGAAACTGAGGGGTAAGACATAGAGCCATCAGGTGTCAGAGCTTTATCACGTTCTCAGTCACTGCAATTCTGTCTTCGGGGACTCTGCAATCTAGTTGAAAAAAAAATAAGACATTGCCACCTGAAATGCTGGCCAAAAATACCTCCCAAACACAGGCACACGCAGAGGAAAAAATAGCACAACTGAATAATATATTGGAAGGGAAATATAGAGTTACCATTACTAAGAGTTTTGAGGAATGCGAGAGGAGAAGTTTTTAAAAATCACTGGAGGACAGTTTATAAAGGGGAGAAGAGACTGAATTGGTTTTGGTCTGGCAGGTAGAACTGGAAGGTCAGAAGAGTTCCCAGTGTCGTACGGGGGATCTTGAGGCCATGTTTCTATTATACAATGTGTATATTGCCATTTACTCAGCAGCCTCAGTAACAATAAGTCATTGTTCATCGGTGCTAGTGCGGGTGTGAAATGCAGGTCCCTCTATGGAGCCTCATCAAAGTTTATTAACTTTGACCCTGTAATTTCATTCCTAGAAATCTGTACCAAAGAAATAAGAAGAGATGCAGAAAAAATATATATTAATTCATTCAACACTTGTTTATGGAGCAATGCTGAGTGCTGGCCGGCCCGCTAGACCCCACGATATGGCAGGAAACCACACCAGGAAGCTGCGCTTTAGAGTTTCCAAGAGTGTTCATTGAAGCATTACTTACAATAACAAAAGACTGGTTCCAAACTAAATGTCCAACAACAGGGGGATGTTTAAATCAACCATATTATGTCCATAGGACTAAACACTAAGCAGCCATGAAAAATCTTGTTTTCAAGTACATTTAAGAGCACCAGGAGATGTCCGCAGTAACGCATAACAAACAAACAAAACCTTTCCCTCTGGGACTATGTAGCTTGCCAGGTCAAATTGTAGGCTTCCCTAATTACAATGGGAATACAAATCTAAGCGATGCAGGCAAAGGAGGTTTTTCAGTTGGTCCTGCTGGCATTATGATCCCAGCTTTCAAAATACATTTGCTAGTACTCCAATTTTAAATACATATTTATAGCTATCGCTAAATGAGTGTAGTTATTTCCTGGGGACAGCATTACATTTAATTTTTATTTTCTTATTTATACGTCTCTGTTTTCTAAAAATGTGCACTTTTTCTATGACCAAAAAAAATTTTTTTTGAGACGAAAGAACAGGGATGAGCACTGAGCAATGTATAGAATTGTTGCATCATTATCTTGCCCACCTGAAACTAACATAACACTCTAAGTTACTATGTTAACTTCAGTTAAAAAAAAAAAAAATGAAGGAAAAAAAGAACAAGAATTAAGGCAATCTCCCCCACATCATTCGTGGCCCTTCTTTCAATTGGCATCAGGGTAACTGACTGTGGTATTTCCTTACATTTGAGATCTCTCCCAAGTGTCGTCAGAGTTAGGGTTCCTGTTGGTGGAATTCAAGCCCATGCTATAGAAATGCAGCAGAATTATTTTCAGTGGTAAGATCTAGTTAATTCCATTTCTCCTCAGTCGGTCTCATCTCCAGAAACTGGAAACACAGGTTCTACCTCTAAGGTAGCCTGCAATGAATCAGGCCAGTGGGATTTTATGGTTCTATGTCCATCATGTCTGGGCACTTCCAGCTGGAGAGACAAACAGCCCTTCGGTGAATTTACAAGGTGGACCGCAAAGTTCAGGAAACCGCCAGCCACATATGAAATAAGACTCAGGGCGCAGGCTTTCTAAACCCTCCTCTGAAAAACAAAGTGACTAATAGTGAAGGTATTTCTATAAACGCACACAACACATAGTAGGCGTTTAATAAACATCAGTTTCTGTCTTCCTTCCTTATCTATTTTAATCCTATCTTAAGACAACACACATTCACAAACTTTTATAGCTGAGTCACATTGTCAGAGAGGTGGAAGGCATGTTTGCACTGCCACTGTGATAAATAATACCGTTGGGAAAAAATTAGGCCATGAAAGATTGGGATTTTTTTTTCCTTTTTAATGACCTAATAGTCAACACAGTTGAAATACATGACATATATGGAAAGAGATGATAACTGATAAGAGTTAGTACTTGGAGTTGACAAGTGATTTTTTTTCTTCCATTAAATGAAAATCTAAGCTAAGGATGTATGAGGGGTGGGCATGGTTACTTCATTAAAACTAGGGTTAGAAGTCTTGCTTCAAAAAGGAAATTCATTATGCCTTGTTCTCCTTTTCATATTCAAACATGGGAGCCAGGATTGAAATCCTGGATTTTTCGGATGTCTGCATTTTAAAAGATTTTGTTTATGTTAAGGCTTAGGTCACTTTAATAGGTATGTTTTAAGGAAAACATTACCTTTGTGTGACCTCTGGGATTTGAAGGTGAAAACTCAGTCACCGGAAAAAAAAGCATCCTAGTTGTCATGGATGAAATCTCTAACTTTAAAGACTATTGTGTGTCATCCTGTGACTGTCGTCCTACAGCAATAAAAAAACAGTTGAACCACAGCTGGGGCAGAGTAGTTCTGATGGATCATGATTCTTAACTAGAGAAACACACACTTGTTTAAAAAAAAACAAAACACGTTAAAGGAAAATAAACTAGCGGAATTTTATAGAAGCAGCAAAATATTTTCAAGGAACCTTCAGGAAGCAGGTTCTAACCACCCCCCCCATTCTTAAATTGTTATTATAAGCTAAGCATTTTACCTCCAGAGGGAAGAATGAATTTGTGCTGGTTATCATATATCAGAATTACACAGGACATCATCTGTTAATGATCATTTATTCCTAGCTACTTGAAGAATAATACCCAGTAATTATAGCAAATGTAAGTCAAATAGTAATAGCATACTTTACATAGTATAGTAATTATAAGTTATGTCCATGCATCTGGGACAAGGGTCTTTTATGCTCAGTATTAAATCTGAGCTGCAATTTATTCATAATACCATGGCTGGGATTGAAGAAAGGAAGCTTGCTTGTAGAAAGGAAACTTGTCTTCCTTTTACATTTCCAATAAGTCATTTGAAGAAAACTGCTCTCTGCATGCCTTGCTAAACCCAATTACCACCAAGACATCATAAACAAATATTCATTGCATTTATAGCTGGTTCTTTATTGCACAATGCAAAATGTACTGTTAAAATTTAAACCATTTAAAGGGAGTAAGCACCCAGATTTCTGCATTCATTTAAAGTTTAATTGAAAAAAAAAACCTCAAGCACGTGTTGAAATATTTTCTTCTTTAGAGACTGCTGCTAAATGAACAGTCATATAATACTCTCAAGTCCGGCAAAAGTCAGATAAAAATTGGGGCATCTCTGGCTTTGATATTTGGTAACACTGGAACGTATCCATTCGCTTACGTGAAAAGAGACTAAATAAAAGTTTTATAAAATGTTAGGATAAAAGGGAACCATTAAAAGTAACAATCACTTGATTCATTAAAAGAAAAAAAAAAAAAATTCTTCAAGTCCCTTCAAAATTTGGGCCCTGCCAGTCTCCCAGTCCTAGCCTAGCCAACAATTCCGGCAGGGACAGCTCCAGCTAAAGGGAAAGAATCTCCCTCCAGGCCTTCTGTCCTGCAATGAAATTGCTCTTTTGTAACAGAAACCTACTACTCAGGTTTTAGCTTAATCCTTCACCTTAATTCCTCCTCCAAGAAGCCTTCCATGCTCCCCTTCCTGGTCATCTTATATTACTCCCCACCTATGTCCTCTGTTAACATCCTTTCCTTTTCTCTGATTGTCATCTGTATCGTATTTCATTGCAACTGCTTGTTTATTTCTCTGCTAATCTCTTCTCACAGAGGGCGGGTGGGAGCCATCGATCCAGCTCCCCGTCAAATGTCTGGTACCTATCCCAGTGACTGGCACAGAGTATGAGCCCCATAGACATTTGTTTGGTTAATGAATGACCCCAGGCTTGGCTTCTCATCTTGCTGTCCAGAGAAACGCTTTGGAGATGGGATGGGGAGGGCAACTTCGCCAGCAGGGGCCAAAGAATGTCAGGAAGCGTCCTGGGGAAAAGTCTACCTTGGCACAATTAAGTTTGATTATTTAATGGGTAAGCAGATTTCTCTCTTTGACCTTTTCTCCATTCTCTATCTCTTTTCTTGTCCGGTTTTACATATTACAGCTTCTCAGAGCCTTTTACCATCCGTTAGTGTTTATTATTAAATTCCACAAAAGGCATTTGCCAAACTTCTTTGCTCATGGAAACTTTTGTTGTGAGAGCATCCAGTAAGATAGGACATATGTGGTGCCCAGGGAACACAACTGGAGATCTGTCCTGATTAACCCTTTCTGTGATGTCATATTTAGTGCTCCATCTATAAAATAGGAATAAAAATGACCTGCAATGATCTGATAGGAACAATAAATATGTTATTATGAATCAAAGCATCTACTGATCTCACTGATCTGTTGCATAAGCACTTGGCTGACACCACACAGAGGGAAGGTATTTCTCGACTGAAGAAAGGAAAAAGATCCACATAGAAACATCTATGTCTGTCATGAATTTTAATTCTTCCAGACTCTCATTTGTTTATCATCAAATAGTATTTATTAAGCATGTACTTCATATATCTGTGTTGAATATTTAAGTAAACAATCTTCAAATGAATGCATAAATCAATACATGATGATGATCTTCAACAATTTATGTCTCTCTCAGTGTCTTTAAGACCAAACTTCAACACAGAAAGTGTAACCAAATGCAGAATGTGCTTGGGAAGCCTTCCACACCCCCCCTTCCCAGCTGTATGCCCATTGCACTGATGTGCTCTACTCAGTACAATTCAGGGTAATATTCTGTTGATTCATTTCTTTGTGTTTCATCAAGATTTGTCTTTCTAGAATAACTTCGATATTAGGACAACTGAACCAATATCACCGTGAGTAGCCAACTTCTAGCGTTTGGGGCTGAAGAGAGAGAAGAAACGGACAGCTGAGCAATGCTGTTATGTCCAGGAATAAAAGGAATAACAACCATAAAATTAACCACAAGCCTATAATATTATTGAGTAATTTTGTAGAATCAAATGACATTCTCATAGTTAATGCTGATATGATGACTTTGTGTTTCACAATATTTCTGTTATCCACGGGGTATGAGGAGACTGGCAAAGACTGTTAGGAATTTTTTAACCAAAGAATTAGTGCTACTGACTGAATGGCAAGGACACAATAACTTTGATAATTGAGGTGAACTGTATTCAAACTAAAATTTTAGAAAATTGATCTGAAAAAAAGAAAGAAAAGGAGCCGGGGTTTGTCATGAATCTTATACACTGGAATGACCAAAATTAATGAAATGAAACAACATTAAATTAAGTCAAAAGGGTACAGCTAATGCTTTTTATATGGTTAGTTTTAAATTTAGCCTATACTTGACACCCAAACGTCAGTTTAAACTAGGGAAAGATTCTAATATACCTATCCAAACCAGCACCATTGTGAGTAGTCAACTTCTAGCATCCTAGGCAGCCCAAGACGGACTCTTCAATTATTAATATAATCTCAAGAGTGGCATCCATCATTGTCACCATATTCTATGGGTTAGCAGCAAATCACAGACCCTGCTCACACTCAAAGGGAGGGAATTATATGAGCACATGAACACCAGAACCAGGGCTGTGGGGCCACCATAATACCTATCCACCACAGCCACTAACCACCTGTGAACTGTACACCATCAAGCTACTACTACTAGCAGAAAATGGGTTATTTTCATTGGTACCAGCTGGGAAAACCCAAAGGAAAGATTCGAATTGGCCTAGCTAATGTCAGAGGTCCATCACTGGACCAGTCAACTGTAGCCAAAGATGTACAGTCCCCAAGTTATTCAGTAAGACAAGTAGGGCAAATGGTGGATCCCAAGAAATGGGGGATAAGGGTACAGGTTTGCAAATCCTAGTTATTCCAAACTGGGTAGCCACTGTTTTCGAAAACCTGACCCACTATATTGCTTTGTATGTCTTTAGGCCTTGGAAGTCTGGCTTTCCTCACAATTTCAGTCAGACTGAGGGAAGAAATAAAGAAACACCCTGTGGGGCGCCTGGGTGGCTCAGTTGGTTAAGCGTCTGCCTTCAGCTCAGGTCATGATCTCAAGGTCCTCGGATCGATCCCCATTTCAGGCTCTCTGCTCAGCAGGGAGCCTGTTTCTCCCTCTTTTTCTGCTCCTCTCTCCTCCTTC
Source organism: Halichoerus grypus (assembly GCF_964656455.1). Classification (NCBI taxonomy): domain Eukaryota; kingdom Metazoa; phylum Chordata; class Mammalia; order Carnivora; family Phocidae; genus Halichoerus; species Halichoerus grypus. The sequence continues at coordinate 48,446,155 of NC_135717.1, read as the reverse complement.
TGCCTCTCCCCTCTGCTCCTGCATGCTCTCTCTTTCTCTCAAATAAATAAATAAAAACTTTTTTAAAAATTAAAAAAAAGAAACACCTTTTAACAAACAAAGATGGCCAGCTACGTCATAGTTTTTAGCCTTAAGATATGGTGGTAAACATTTTAAATTAAACAACATCTGAAATAATTCTTCTGTAGCCAAATAAAATAAAATACTTTAGAGGAGAAGCTCTGGGTATATTCATTTTACTGTTTGCTATAGTTCAACAATATTCACTCTCTTCTTAATAACCTTCTAAGGCTTATCCATACTACAATGAAATCACGTTGCAGAGGTAAAAAACTAGAATTATAAAAACACTGCTTATTTTTTTTATATTTTCAACCATGTCAGATGCAAAGTGCAAGATTAAAATTCAGAAATATTTTTTATAATATATTTGACCTCCCTGGCCTAACTGAGCCTACATAGAAGTAGATAAATCATACTGTAATTTTAATAAATAGGGGTCAAGAGAAAGTACTCACAAATCTAATTAAAATAGAAACCCACCACTTAGAAACCAGTCTAGAAGTTTTTTCTGTACTTGCAAACAATACCACAATCTTGACCCTTTCATGATTTTTATATCATAGTATTTATTTTTAGAAATCTAAAGCTATAGAAGTCTCTCTTCCTAATCTCAATATTTTCAATTTCCACAACTAACATATGAAAACCACTAAAACACAATCTCACCGAGCTTTTAATGATGACAGGAAATGCTCCCACCACAGCACGTTCAAAAATTAAGAAGGCATTGGATCATTTGATAAAGAAGCACAAAAATATATAGATTCTGTGATGCAAACTTTAAGGGATAGTATAAAATAAGGACAGTGAAGAATTTCCAGAAATGCTGTTTTTGTTTGTTTGGGATGTCAAACCAGGGAAGTAAATTGCCAAATAAGAACAGAAACATAAATTAGTTCACGAGACAGCTAAGACATCTTTATGGAAAGAGAAAATTGATGGATCCAGCCTCGGAGCCTAGAGGTGGAGTTAAAGGGCATGAGCTTCTCTTCTATCAAGCAATCCTTGAAGCCAATGAAGAGTAACGTCTCTAAAAAATGTCACTTTTCAGGATATCCCTTTTTATATGCATTTGCCAAGCAGAGGTGAAGTGGAAGGGCAGCCCTTTATTGGGGAATCTAGTCTATCAGAGAAAATGAGACATCCTGGAGCCAGGATCTCAAATATTACCATGATGGACCCAACCCCCAAGGTTTCCATGTTGACAGGGTCCTAGAGTTAACACTGGGTTTGGGTAGGGTTTTTTTCTGTTTTTGTTTTTGGTGGGGGAGGGAGCTGTTTTTGCTGAGATCTTAAAAACAAGCCATGTTCTGAATAAGGTTGCTCCTAGGAACATTTATCTTTATTGATTTAAGCAGATTCTAAACATCTTTATGACATGCCCAGGCATAAATTCTGAGATTATGGAGGTAGCAGGCAGCTTAAAAACCAGTACTTTGGGGAAAAACAAAACAATCTTCTGATTTGTGTGTTGTGAACAGGCAGTTTTTGCTGACTTCATGAAGGCCATGTCATCACAGAGAGATCTTGACAAACTTGGGGTACATGGCAACTTCAAACACTTCCTGAGCCCCAGTTTCCCAAATGCTATGAAGTTGATTACAGTCATCTTTTAAAACATGAATATGTGACGCTCTATCGTTTCATAAGATATGTACACACTATGATGGTGATGTTGGTGATAAGTACTCCCAACTCCTGACTACCTCGTAAGGAGGAGGCATGGGAAGGTGGTGATGGACGCAGACCCATTACCGAAATCGGGCTGGGAAATAACCCCGCTATAAGTCTTTGTTTTCCTCTGTAAAATGAACCTAAAGATAGTACCTACCAGCTGTGGGCGTTATCTGAAATAATGTGTATAAAGTGCCTAACCCATAGGAAAACTCAACGAGATGGTTATGATTATTACTGCGCTGCAGGTATTATTTGACTAGAAATGTTCCGTTTTTGTCTCATTTTGTCGCCCCAGATCAACTCATTCTCTTCCCAGACCTAGGAGACAGACCCAGCAGGGGTCAGGCACCGGCAGAAGGTTCCATGACAACAACGGCAGAACCAAAATTTAAACTCCAGTCTGTGTACCTTCAACGAGTTGTCTCCCCCTCAGCAAGGTGGGAAGAGGACTACAGTTTTGTTTTTTCCCTGAAGACCAAAAATAGGGTATTCCAAAGCAAAGGAGGCAAGGAATCCCCCAGGGCTCTCCTGAAAGACTGTCTTAAAGCTAAGCCTGATTCCTGCATCTAGCAGAGAAAATTCTGACCAGTGAAAGGACTTCCTTTCTAGCCTCTTTAACATGACCTGCTTTTTCCTAGGAAATTTAATTATGCATCTGTTTGTTCATTCATTCAACAATTGTTAAGTATCTATTATGTACTCAACCTGGACTCCACTCCATGCAGATGCCACCGAATGGAGGAGGGTGACTTGTATATTAACTAAAGGCATAAACGGCCAAATTGATGTGAGAAACAGAGAAGCTTTGAAAGAACTGTAATTAAATCAAGTTAGGAAGCAGAGGAGCAGTTCAATTAGAGAGATGAGCGCCATCGGATGAATTCTTTGGACAAGTCAGTCAGTGGATGAAAAATTCAAGACCCATGAGGGAAATCATGATAGAAATTCAAACAGAGTTTCTCAGCCTGGATCATCAGTTAGAAATGCAAAGAAAAAAGTGATGGATTATTTAAAGAAATATCTCCTTCTCAAAGTCTAATGCAACACTGGTTTACTAGTCAATAAATTGGCAAGACCATACCCTTAAAAATGGGTGCGATTGCTCTACCAGATGGAAAAAGATCAATTATAGTTACAGAATCCAAAGTCTGTTCCTAAAATATTAAATGTATATGCATCTGTTGTATTTTGAGACGAGAGGATTGCATTTCTCTCAGCACACGAGGTACTATATATTCTAGCTATTGGACAATCATCAGTGTGGATATTGAATTGTACTGATCTATAATCTTTAGCTCTATTTTGGTGTAGCACATTTTCCCAATAGATATGCATTGTGACTGGTTGTACAAGAGTCATCCATTAGTCATGATAACAAACTATAAGGCTATACCCGAAAATCTGGCTCTCTCCTTTACCTTCTCATTTTCCAGCAGCCCTGTTGCTGCAAACTCTCAACTAATTCCTCAAGCCAGGACATCTGTGGGTTTTCCACTGAGTTGTAACCGCTGAACATGATGCAGACCGGGGACTGCCAACAGTTTCAAACTGTAGGAAAAGGAAACTCACACCACATGGCTCCCTTCTCCCGGAATCAACTTGCCTCCTGGATCTGCCTGCTTTGGGCTTCCTTCCAATGGCCTCCCATAGTAATTTTTTTATGTTTTATCCAGAGTGCATAGTTATCGGCAACAAGGTTAATCCAATTGGAGCTTACTTGACTATAAACAAAAGCAGAACTCCAGGCTTGAGGGTCATAAAGTCAAAATTGCACTTATTAGTATCATTTTTCAAGAAGCACTTTGAGACTATCAAAGTGAAGCCTCCCTCAGTATCTTCTTTTTTTACTGAAATCAGAAAATCTTCATCTCCTGCAGAGAATTTCCGTACAAAGTTCACAGATCTTCAATACTAGAGAGTCATTTTGCAATTTCAGAACGATTTGCTTTAAAAACCCGATTCCTAACAACTTTGGGTGGCAATCGCTTTGGCTAATGTAGGCACTGTGAAAGAGTATTAAACCACATCTGTTGCAAATACCTTGCAAAGATAAACCAGAATTCAGGGAGTTCCAATCATCTCATTTGCCTAATATGTTTACCAGTAAAGGGGAAGAAGTTGACTGTACAGAAATAGCTATCTATAGGCCTTGAGAGAATGAAACACGCTTATACTTGTGTACTTCATAGAGTTCATAATCTAAGATTGACATGTTTGAGTTTGAGATTAAGAAATGGAAGATAATCACTCCTCGGCCTTTTGGCTAAGATGAAGTTCTTATGAGTTTAATATCTGATACATCCTCTAGTCAAGGACAATATATTAAATGGATTTTTGGAGCAGAGAGATGGAAGAGGAGCCTGCTCTGTCCACACCATGCATGGACCTGGGATTGCCGGACTTCCAGGAATGGTGCACCTCCCTCAGGGGCAACAATAGTGGTGCAAATGGCAGGCTGAGTCTGGCTTTTGAAGTCATCCCATGGACCTATGTGCAGAGGAGATCTAGTGGCTTGCTTCTTATCCTGCAGCAGGAGCCAGGCAGGAAGCCAAGTAGCCAGGCTCTAGCGTCCCTGGCCTGAGCACCTAAGGCTTACCTTCCACGTGGGATAGCTGACCTGTGTGTGTGTGGCCATCAGGACCAGCCTTGCCACACTCCATCCACCCCAGGAAAGTCCCAGCCTCTGTCTCTTCTCTGTGTCACAGCCCCCCGCCCCAACCACCACTAAAAAAGAAAGAAAAAAGAGAATTGGAAGATATTGGATAGCAGATGACAGAGGACAAAACAGTTAAACATATTGGTCAGGCCATCCTTTTGTTGCTAGTTTAAGAGACTTCAACCAGTCTCAGTTTAGACTTCTGTTAGTTATTGTAGTATCTAGTATAGGATCATAACATCTAGAAATTTGCCATGGATCTTACCAGAAATAAGACCCAGTAAATAAAATTGTATCTCTTTTTGTGAAACAAACCTACCTTTAATTCCTCCTCATCATTCACAAAGCCCTAGGACAACAATGTATATTGTTTATGAAATTAGACTTAAATATTGTATTTATTGCTACAAATAGATCTGTGGTCTAATATAGACACACTAGTATTGTTTGTGCAAGAGGTACATTGAAACACCCATTTCTACCTCTTAAGCAATGGGAACTGGCATCTGAGAAACTTTAAAATTAAAAGTTAATGAATCAGGGGCGCCTGGGTGGTTCAGTTGGTTGAGCGTCCAATTCTTGATTTCTGCTCAGGTCATGATCTCAGGGTCCTGGGATCAACCTCCATGTTGGGCTCCACACTCAGTGGGGAGTCTACTTGAAGATTCTTTTTCCCTCTCCCTCTGCCCTCCCTTACATGCACACACGTGTGTTCTGTCTCAAAAAAAAAAAAAAAAAAGTTAATCCGATTAAAATACTCGAAGTATTTTAAAAGTTAAAATGAATTCCAAGCCAGTAAGATTAGATGGGAAATGGAGTGCATCCATTAATTCGCCCATAGGGAGAATGTGGAGACAGAAAGTTACCACCTGGCTCCTGAACCAGAGGAAAAGGAATCACAAAAGCAAACCTTAGCAATATCCATTCAAACAGGACAAGCTTTTCAGCAAAGAAAAGTTAGGATTTAATTTCAGGAAAGACTGTATTTTAAAAAGCTCACTTTGTCAGCCCAAGGCCATAACTAGTAAGATCATCCTGTTGCCAGGTACATCCCTACTGTAAAGATGGGTCTATCAGAAAATCTCATTCAGCCATTCACTCATTCATTTATTTAACTAGCTTCTACTGAGTGCCAACAAAATGCTGACACAGGGCAAGAGTCCGATAGAATGATAAAAAGCTAAACAGACGGGACTCACATTCATTAGCTTTCACTGTAATACGAAGGATAAGCAATATTTGAATATTCACGGCTAGAATATAATGACAAATAGTGGTAAGTTCTGTAAAGGAAATGTTTAGGAGATTATAAAAAACACTAAGAAATGGGATCAGGGAGGTTTGGACACACACCCCAAGATCATACTATCCTAAATTGATGTGCTGGGATGTGATCCCAGGCATTCTGATCCCAGAACCCACCTTTCTAAATTACATAATAAGTCAGCAAAACAAACATGCAGAGAATACAACTTTAATCTGTTTTTAGATAAATCTTTTATTTTCAAATGAATCCTTGCTAGCAGGCCAGCTCTTAAAGAGTCGCCTACTCTTTGTTCCTTTACCCTCACCATTCATTTACACTTTCCTTCCTACAAACAAATCTTGAAATCCAGGATAAGACTCTCTGGCTCTGGCCACACCAGTTCATGACCTGGCTCACCACTAAAATATAGAAAGTCCATATTGAAGGGCTCAGTCAGAGCATTTCCTCTATAATGGTTTTATCTCTGTGTTCTGATACCAACATTATAAAGGCTAGGGGAAGGCCCATTGTACATGGGAAATCAGCAAAAACAGTGTATTCCAAAAAAATGCAACAAAATCCACTGCTTCTCATTCCATGTGTAGAATTTTGGTACTAAAATAATTCTTTGAAAAACTCAAAGGGAAAGTAGCCCATTAAGTTTCTAAAAAAAGGACAGTCCTTTCTAGATTCACTGAAGTCTGATGTATGACAAGCTTCATTTCAAACATGCTTTAAAAACATGATGTAACTCGGACAAGTCAGACTTTGTAACTTGGCAGAGGCAAAGTTTTTGAAATGTATTTATGTATGTGTTGGGTGTAAACTGTTACTGTACTGGAAAACTTCTTGAAAGGGATTTTTATAAGTCTCATCTTGTCTCTCTCAAGTGGCTGTTAAAAATAGAGAGTTTATTGGCAACTGTTTTTCCTTGTGTTAGAGAAGGATTAACTTAATCCTAGTGAAATATCTTAACACTTCACTATATTCAATTTTATACAACTAGCTTTCATTACACATAATACTAAAATAACTGCACATATCCTAAGTGATTCAAAAGTTATATGTTCGTCAAGTTTGTTTTTACAGACCTATGAAACTTAAGCACTATTCTCTAAGTGAAGTAACTTTTTGTCTTCCTACCTACACCTGAATTATTTTAATTTTGGAGTAAGGTTTATTTCTTTTTTTTTTTTTCTGTAAAATGTTAGAGGCTTCCTCTGTGTATTTAACACAGCGTGATAAAATGTGTCAAGCAAGCATTGTGATCTTCACTACAGTGCCCAATTTACAAAGCTATTTGAGATCCTCCTTTTTAAAATAACCCCATTTAGATTTAGGACATTTGTGTTACATACTAGAGCTGTTCTCCTTTCCAATTATAAGAAGTCCAAATGTGACATTTTTCCCCCCCACTCCCACATTTTGGGCCAGTCCAAAGCTAAGTTAAATGGGCAAAATGTGTCCTCATTCCCCATCAATACATTTAGCTTCCTTTTTTCCCCCCTTCTCTGGTGTTTCCTCTGCTTTTTCCTCCTCATTTAAAAATATCTACTGCCCTTCCAGGAACAAAACCCGGTATCAAGAAATAATCTGCCTTTGTTTCTGATAGGACAACTTGCATTTCCTCTCATAGGAGTATTTGTCTTCCAAACCTTATCTCTACTCTTCAAATGAAAGAATGTGTCCTTATTAAAGAATTTCAGAGTTATTTCTCGCTCGTGTGAAGGCATGCACCTTGTAGCCATATGATCTGGACCATGGAGCATCCAAGGTCAGTGACAGGGAAAGAGAGACATGGCGGAATCCCCCTGGCTCTTTCTTGCCCCAGAGTCATTTCTTCCTCTCCCGGTGCACTGACCAGCACAAGTCAGGTGCCTCGACCCAGTTACCAGGGAAGTTATGAAATGTGGGTGGCATGTGGCTTTTCGGCTGAGCAAAAATGATCTTGGCTTCTTTGGGTACCCTTTGCTCCCTTATTCCCACAGAGAAAACACACCCATCTCCCCCCCGGTAGATAACCCCAAATCCTGGCCAGTCCCTGCACGTGACTCAAAGTCTAGAAAATGCTCAGTGGTGTCTTCATCAAAATTAGATAGGACTCTTTTTGATCTGGAGATGTATGAAAGGAACTGTTTTTGTCCCCCACATTTCCCCCCACATACTCACACCCAAAAAGCCGCAGTGATACGATGACAGGAGAACCCCGAAGGACAGTCCCATTCAGAAGGAGGAAGACCAGAAGGCAGAGAGCAGCCATGATCCACGGCACCTCTGACATGCTGCCTGAAGACCCAAGAGGGCCGCCACCATGAGGCCTGAAAGTGCAGTCAATTCTATCCCTTGCTGCATCCCAGCTACCTCTGGGGCTTCTTTCTTGTCCATTTTCCAACTTGGCCACATAGGAAGTGACCTTGAGAGGACAGGCCCCCTTGGAGGACGGCTCAGCTTTTCAGCTCAGTTCCAGCTTCGGGGATTTTGATGACACAAGAGTTGTTTGCAGTGTATTTTTTTCCATGCTCACTTTCATTGACACTTCATTTCTCTCCAAGACTAAGTTGGTTCCTGATCTTTGTCTGGAAGCATGTCTCCTCTAGAAAAGGAGAGTTGGTGAACAGTGAGTGTCTGTCACCGTGAGGCATAAATTAAAATCCTTCTAATAGTCCTAAGATGGAAGTGTTGCCACTTTGACCTTTTTCAGATGGAGAACGTGGGAAGATATTTTGGGAAGCAAAGTGTCCTTCCTAGGATGCCTCAAAATAGGCAAGTAGGTAATGCTAACCTCGCCAATATGACATTATTTGGGGCCAACTGATGTGCCCAATTGGTCTGACTGAGGCAAGCCTGGAGACAATAGTACATAAAATTTGAAAATTGGACTCTTTCCAAGAAATCCAAGACTTGGGGTCACTACACCAAGGTCGTACATATGATCTTTGTTTCTTTCACTCCACATGCATTAAGCTTTTGGTTAGTTGTTTGCTTTTAAACTAATTGCTAAGATGTTATGTTTGGTCAGACAGGTGCCTGTCTCTGTGTTCACCAAGAGAGACTGGATACCACTTATTTGCTAAAACACTTAAAATCTCAAATTGTGCAATTGGAACTTAGTAAGTACCTTTTGCTGATTGTAGGAAACCTAACATTTTTTTTTAAACCATGTTATTCCTTTTTTGTCCCTTTGGCTTCATCTGCACAGCACATTTGGATGTGGCAAATATCTGCTTTCTGATTTCTCAACATGAGTTTTAAACAGCTCATGCTGTGGGGACTGACATTTCCAGGTCACACTCAAAAGACATAGCCAAGGCTTTTGGTCATGTCTAATTCTACTTTGTACGTGTGCTTCCTTTCCTCAGAGCATAATTTTGTCTTAGACATGAATTACATTAAAGACACCTCAGAAGCACTGATTTAAAAACTGCCCTGCCAACCATCTTGGGGGGATTTGGTTATATCTCTGAATTGTTTAACCGAAATCTCCACTTGATTCCAGTGAGTTTTAAAGTCATATGACCCTTGGAAAAGTGGACCCTTCCTTTCCTTTTCTTCTTCCTCTCCTTATTTTTTTTTTTAATGTGATTGATACTGAAGATCTCAGAACATTTCCGAATGTAGATTGTCTCTGACCTGGGAGCCACCCTCACATAAATGGTGGCAGGGCCAGGATTAGCACCAGCGCAGCCGAGAACTCCCCTGAAGCACACGATTTAAAAGGATGCCCAAAATAGTCAGTAATCAAGATTAGCAATATTTAAATGCAGTATATTAAAAAATAAAAATGAATGCAAATAGTCCCCGATGAACAAAATATCACATTTTAGAATAAAGACACATGGTGGTTTGCTTTATTCTCCTGCACTCTTGTGTGAAGGGAGCAGTCATTTCCAGTTGGCCCTGGACATGCAGTCAGAGGCCACGATGTTCCTAGTGGTGGGATTATAAAAGGTGACAAATGGCAGAGAGATAGGGCAGCGCAGGGCTTTCTACGTAGCCATGATGTTTTACTGTAGAGCTTGTATTACTGTTTCTACTTGGTTCCAATTATGAGGGGGATTTTGACAAAGGTGTAAAGGCAATGCACATTTTCCCTTCTCCTCGGGCTCGGGGATGGCTTGGCCCACACTGAACCACTGCTTGTGCATTTAGTCCCCACCCCATCTTCAGCTTCTCTGGCTTCCAAAGTGTCCAGATGTTGCTCTGCATCTAATCTTCACCTCCTTTCAGGCAAGGGTCAGGCGACTCCACGCTGTGGAAGCAGAAATGCTTAGCAAGGACTCCAAAGAATCTAGAACCTGGGATCAGAAAAATTCACAGCTAAAGCCGGATCAAAAGGAGTGACTGTAGTGAAATTCAGCGTTACTGAATTTCCATTTCTAGTTCAGCATATCCACATCCTAAACTCCTTCGGGCCACACTGGAGAGCTGCGTACCATTGATCCCATTGCTTCTCTGGGACCGAGTGCTCCTGGTGGGGTCCTCCCCACTGACTTACAGATGAGCTGTAAGGGAGCAGCTGTGTCCCTTGAAGGCTAGCCGAGCTTATTTAAGAAAACTGTCTGCTTGATGCCAACACAATCGAGAAAAATGCAAATAAGGAGATAAGGAAATAAATAAAAACCAATCAAATAGATGTCTGATCTACTGAGCAAAATTTTAAAAAGCTAGTTAGATTTTGTATGTTGATCAGCTGTTTGGATATATCCATCACCAATTATTCTTCTTTAACAGAATGTATAAACCGTCTGTTGTTTAAGGATGCGTGGAGCTGTTCTTTTTCAGTGTTTCTCTTTGGTACATTTGCATTGGCAATCTGCAAAATTCTCAGACTTCATCCTTTTTTGGAGCCTTCTACTTAGGTAGATTTCATAAATGATTATTATTATTATTTTTTAATTTCGGGAAAAAAGGTGCTTGCATACCCAGGGGTCTCGTTCATTCTTCCCAGTTCACTTAATGCGTATCTATCAAAATAAAGGAGCATGCAGTGAAATATTTTTCTACTACTCTGCAAAACCCCTGATAAAGAGAAATGTTCACAGTAAACCTATACCTTTGTTTCACACGTCATTTGGATGGCTATTGGTGAAGATAATTATTTAGTAGTAACATATGTTACCAGAGACCGGTTCAGTAGCTCCTTCACCAGAACAAGCCCCATTTCCAGAGCATACCCTTTCCTCAAGGAGGACGCTGTGAGCCACTAAAGAATCATAGTAATTGACCTGGGTCTATACATCAAGTCTAAATAGACACAGAGTAAATTGCATAGCATTTGGTAAAACAAGTTACTCACTGTTCTTCTTTCAACCCATAATGACTGTAATTCAATTAGGCTTATTGCCTGTTATTCAATATGATACTACTGTAAAATTGTTCCTTTGCAATCCAAACTTTAGAGTTAAAGAGCCTGCTTTTCTTCTTAAAGCACACAGGCTCTCTTGCATTGGAACAGGATTTCATTATATTTAAAAACTTTTTCCACTGTTTACTTTATCACCGAGGTCAGATAAAGGAACCAGAGTCAAAATTAGTCTCTTTCTCTGGGATGGGGAAAGTGAATAGAGAGAAACCCCAGTGGAAATAAATGGTGGATTTATTTGTATTTCCATAGTGTCGAAATTACAGGAACATTAGCGACTTTAGAAGAAAAAGCATGGGGGAAGGGGGATTTCTATACTTTTATTATTGTTATCAGTATTATTCCTAAAAGACACTACAAATAATCTGGGATATTTTGCACAGTTACTTATGAATCATAAGTATTTTCAATCAATTTCAAAAATTTTCACCATATAATAGAATATTTCCCAGGCTGAGCCTACCAAAAGGAATTTATAAATAGTTTTCTTTATCTAACCATGAAAAATGCCTGGATATAAAGTTGATTTTCAGATTTAAAAGTTTTGTTTACAAGTTTGAGGAATTTTCATGCAACCTTAAAAAATAATCCAATCTGAATAGAGATGAACTAGAGAATGGACTTGAGTTATTATCTCTGTGACAAGTTACTAAAACTCTCTCTGTCTTGTAAGTCAAAGAGTATTTTGGGGGGGGAGTAAATGAGTTAGTATATGCACGGTACTTAGAAATATCCCTGGTGTGTTGCAAGCCTTAAAACAAAAACACAGCTACTTCAGTCTTATCAGCATCATTATTATTATGTGAAATAACATGGAACTTACGATGATATTGGATTCTTTTAAATGAATCTAGTGAACCCATGATACAATTTAACACATGATTATGTAGCTAAGCCTCTGAGTAGGAATGGTCTACCTGTGAGTTTCCCATAGATACAGACTACTGCTCCTTCTACCAACCAATTGAAGCTCTGTGAATGCTATTTGTACTTTCCTAACTTACAGTTATACCGTTTTGTACACACACACGCGCACACACACACACACCCCTAACTAATTTACATAATCTGGGGAAGGAAGGGTGATGACTTGTACCACTTGTACCCCTTAGAGTGCATAGCACCCATGAGAAGCTTAAGAAATACTTTATTAAGTTTTGATTTGACTACATTGGGGCCAACTCCATTAGTCCATATAACTATAGGATCCAGATATTCAGATCTAGATCTAAATTAATACAAAGTGTTTAAAATATTAAAAAATATCTGTTATAAACTATTGTTTTTCTTCCCACATTGTTTAGAAAATGTCCAAATGGGGCGCCTGGGTGGCTCAGTTGGTTAAGCGACTGCCTTCGGCTCAGGTCATGATCCTGGAGTCCCTGGATCGAGTCCCGCATCAGGCTCCCTGCTCGGCGGGGAGCCTGCTTCTCCCTCTGACCCTCCCCCCTCTCATGTGCTCTCTCTCTCTCATTCTCTCTGTCTCAAATAAATAAATAAAATCTTTAAAAAAAAAAAAAAAAGAAAATGTCCAAATGCCCCTTGTGTTACTATTATTCCTGTGCAGTGAAAGCTAAAACTTGTTATTTTGTTCAAATGTTCAGATGTTCATATGACTTGGATTTCTCTAATATTGTATCTGGTTGACTTAGCTCAAGGTCACTTATTCTGAAATCACATGAAGTCATACGGATGGAATTTATACTGAACAAAAAAGCTCAGTTGTAACTTTCCCTTGACATTTGCACTTTGTATACAAGCATATTTTAGATTTACCATCATGGCGAAAATCAATCAATTTCACCTTGTCAAGTTCCTTCGCATGTCAGACGTCTTGTTAAAAGTGATAAATTCAATTAGTTTGTTGAATTTATGAATGTCAATCAATTTGACATGTTTCTTTTTCTTCACCACAGTAAATAAACTAACCAGTTTTCTTTTCTACCCTTCCCCTCAGCTCCCCACCAACCAGGCATAGCATCCACTTTGGAAAAACTTGGGTTCAGCGTATTCATTTACCAATCACTAGCTCTGTTCCCTGAAATGGCTCCTAGGTCCTACTTCACAGGCTGGTTATCAGTATTAAATGAGAAACGGAACGTCAAGCACAGAGCACAGTGCCAAGCACACTGTAGGACCAAGTGATCAAGAAAAAAGGTTGCTTTGAGGTCACAACTTAGGTTGTGGGTAGTTTTGGAGGTGGTGGTGACGGTGGTGAACACAAGGACAAAGATCAGACTGGTTACAGGTCTAGGAAGAATGGCAATGACAGAACATAATATAGACAAATCCAAAGAATATTTTTTTATGATTTTATTTATTTATTTGAGAGAGAGGGAGAGAGAGCATGAGCAGGGAGAGGGGCAGAGGGAGAAGCAGACTCCCTGCTGAGCACAGAGCCCAACACAGGGCTCCATCCCAGGACCCCGGGATCATGATCTAAGCCAAAGTCAGATGCTTAACTGACTGAGCCACCCAGGCCCTCACAAAGAGTATTTTATGAAAAAATGACAGAGCACAAATGAAAGAGTCAAGAAAATATAAGAACCAGAAATTTTAATATGGGCAAATAGCTTTAAGTTCTGAGTCCTGGGTACATAACTTCTTTATAGGAACAACCCAAACAGGCCCACCTGTGGCTAGGCTTAGCTCATGGAATGCAGTTTTCCAAACCAGTATTTTCAATGCTTCCTACTTTCAATAGCAGAGAAGAATGAGCCCTTAATCACAGAGATGCAAGCACTTCAGCCACCTGAAGTCAAGCTATATCTTAGAAGTATCATATTTCATTTTAAAAGTTCATGTACAATTTATATGTTACACCATAAAATATCTGTGTTCATCTTAAAGATGGTTTTAGACAAAATTTGGAGAAAATTGAAAGCTCCAGGGACTCCAGCCTATCTATCCCTGAAGCTTTGCAACCACCCTGGCATGCTGCTCTGAACTTCCCAGGGGCCATAATCATGGTCTTGGAGCAAAGGGTAGAACGGATTTTCAATACTGCTGCAAAGCAGATGATACAAGTGTTAAGGGGGAGAAGACGATCCTTTATTTGAGATTATCTGTAAGTTTTTCAAGGCTATCCCATCTTTAAGGGTGGTTACAGAGCTCTAAATCTCTCCTGGACAATTTGGATCAAGTCTTGAGAGTACCCAAGGATTGGACTGACATTGGGGAAAGAGATGATGTGCTCACTAAAGAAGCCCCCAATTGACCATTGACTGTCATGTGCTGTGAGCAACTGCGGGTCAACCCGTCCCTTTTCTCAGGACTTTTTTTGTTTGGACTGCTTGGAATGAGGACCCAACTGTGCTCCACATTCAGAGTAGGAAACAGTGCATGCCTTCTGGATGTATGTATGCCTATGCACCGCTTAGAGAATCAGATTATTCTTTAGTTAACTAATGAAAAAAAAGTTCCTTTTTTGACAGTTGACAGACTTATATACCCCCCAATACCAGCCAAAATGTATGCCTAATTATTTTATAAATTACATTGTGCTGTCACAGACCTCAGGGGAATCAAACACTTCTAAGTGTTCTCCCTCCCCTGCCTGAGGCTGAGGGAAACGCACAGTTGCCACCAGTCTTGTCTTGCTCATCCATCCTTACTCCCGTGGGGGGTCATGTTTCTCTTCCCATCAGTGGGTGGTCCCTCTCAGTCTTCCCTGATCAGTGTAACGGGGCACCCAGTTTGACTCCCATGAGATACAAAATCGTTCTCAAAATGCTTTCTTCCCAGAAAGGTGTTAAATTTCACTGTGCTTTCTGTTCTGTTCTCTTTCTGCCAAAATAACAGGGGAAATGATTTTTCAAAACACTAGATTTATTTCTCATTCTCAATATGAAACATAAGCAGTTTTGTGCATTTGGAATACAAGCTTCGACTTGAGTGCTAGATGTAGGATTCATCCTTGAAAATGCTTAGTCTAAGGTAAGCCTCTGGCATTGCCCAAATGGCCACCTACAAGTCACTGTAGGTGACTCCCACACTCCCACACACAAGTACACATATAATCACTGCTGTGTAACCACCACCCCCCCAATTCCTATTCTGATGTTTCAAATTCCTACAACAAAATACATGAATTTCATGTGGATCTAAAATAGAGGATCTAAAATATGAATGCTCTTGAGAGAGGCAAACACTGCCCTAAAATTACACGGAAGACTGAACAGCCTAAGAGATCCTTCCTTGGCCATGTGTAACAATTATCATGCTTTTGGCTGCAGTTAACAGAAAACCTGGCTCAGCTAGACTACACAATGAGGAAAATGTTTCAGCTCACAGAATCGTGTCTTATGTGCATCCTACACCAATCCTGGTCGGGGAGAATGAAGTTATCATGATTACCTTAGACCAGTGGTTCTCAGACTCGAACTTTCATGACAGTAGCCTGGAGGCTTATGACAACCAAATGGTTGGGCTTCATGCCTTGGGTTGCTCAGTAAGTCTGAGATGAAGCTCAAGAATGGTCATCGTGAAATGCTGATGTTGCTGGCCTTGGGAACCACAGTTTGAGAATCACTATGTAAGCCTACTGAAACTGACCTACCTCCTGGAGCTGGGGAGGTATCCTGCCTTCCCTGATATATATGGTGACCTGAGACTTGAATAAAATTGAGTTTCTGTTAGGAAGGAAGGAGAGAGGGAGTGGCTGTTTGACATTTCTCTTGTATTAAAGTATGAGAAATAGGTGATTGATCCCAGGAGATAGTGATTAAAAGACACAACTCTCCATGACAGAAAGAGTTAGACTGGACTACAAAGAAACCACAAGAACTCCAACAAGAAGTTTTGGAATATTTATGTATTCAAGCAGGCTTCCACATTGCCTTGGAGTAGAGAATTCTCTCCTCTTCATGCTGAATCTGAGACTCTGTGGGGCCCTAGGCCACTTCATTTAAACTCTCTGCCAGGGCACCTGGGTGGCTCAGTTGGTTGAGTGTCCGCCTCTTGATTTCTGCTCAGGTCGTGATCTTAGGATCTCAGGATCGTGGGATTGAGCCCCGTGTTGTGCTTTGCACTCAGCATGGAGTCTGCTTGTCCCTCTCCTTCTGTTCCTTCCCCACTATCTATCTATCTAAAATAAATAAATAAAATCTTGAAAAAAATTTAAACTCTTTGCCACCTAGGGTTTATGGAAAATGTATTGTGGCTATGTATGATCTTTTTCTACGTCTGGTGCTATTCTCAAGCTTGAGGGTAATAATTCTACTAATGTCTGATCCAATCCTAGGGGCCAATGAGAATTCTATGAAACTGTTTCATCCTACCTAAAACATACTGAACACAGTTCTATTTCATTCTGGGATCCTGTTGGTCTCCTGGTCCCCATCCAAAAAGGTTACAAAGATCCTTTGTGCCTTCAGGTCCTCAAACCTATCATTGTGTGATAGTTAATTTTATGTGTCAAGTTGACTCGGCTAAAGGATGCCCAGATTGCTGGTAAAACATTATTTCTGGGCATTTCTGTGAGGTTTCCAGAGAAGATGAGCATTTGAGTCAATGGACTGAGGAAGGAAGATCTGTCCTCTCCAATGTGGGTGGGCATCACCCAGTCCACTGAGGGCCCAAATAGGCAGAGGAGAGTCAATTTCATTCTCTCTCTCCTTGAGATGGGGTATACATCTTCTCCTGTCCTGGGACACCAGAGCTCCTGGTTCTTGAGCCTTCAGACTTGGATTGAATTATATCACTGGCATATCTCAGCCTCTATAGTCATGTGAATCAATTCCCATAATAAATCTACTCTTATCTATTTATCTATCCATCCACCCTATTGGTTCTGTTTCTCTGGATGACCCTAACTAATACACGTGGAATTCTAGTATTTACTCCTTTGCCCATCACGGACTTGGCTGAGCAGAGAGGTATCAGCACAAAAGCCCATATAAAAGCTGGGTATTTTTCTCAGTCTTTTTCCATCTGGGTAGTCTCCCCTTCTTCCCTACTTGAGAACGCTTTCACCAGTCTGAAAGAAAAAAAACTACTCTTCCAATTACTTCCATTTTATGGCCAGATTTGAAACTTGAAATACAATAATTTCAATTTTTTTATTCTCCAGTATTCTGTGTAGGAAACTTTCCTACAGGTAATAGGATTCAGAAGAAAAAAGGAGAAATATAAAATAGACTCATTAAAACTAAAGAAAAGATGCCACAATAATAAAATTGAAAATCATAACCTGTCTCCTGTCCCTGCTCAGCTATTCTTTCAATATGCCATACTTTGTCTTTTAGATTTGGGAGAGCATTGAGCATGGAGTTGTGTGTTCACTAGTGGGAAGATAATGATAAAGTTAAACTTGACCTAGTCAAGATCCTTATAAAATTATCAGTGTTTTCAACCATAGCAATGTTTTTTTTTACAATATATTCTGATCCTTCAGCTTTTAGACAGATTCCTAGAACCCAAAGATAGAGCATTTTTTTTCTCCTTGACTGGAGGTGATTCATGGTAAAGGGGATGATTTTGGTAGCTCTCAGAAGGAGTTGTATTATAGGCTCTGACAGAGGACACTAGCCATGGATGGGATTTTAGAAGGAATTTTGATGAATTTTGATGAAGTAAAGCCAGGGACTTTGGTAGCAGCTTAGCATATGTTTGTCTTAAATGGCCCTTTACTTAATTGATTAACTGTGATAATGATCTAAATATACCAGGGGGATACACAATCATCATTCACAGTATTCTATGAAAGGTTTTATAGTTCTAAGTAATAATATCAGTAATTGATTAAAACATTTTGACAGTGAGCCAACTGGAATGGTTATATAAAGTTAAATGACATTATATATATAAAATACACTGCAAATATTTAAATATAAACTATTAACAACATCATAGCCCATGGAATCTATTCTCATTTCTCCAGTTAAGAGCAGGAATTGAGACATTCTGGTTCAAATGAAATTCAGGGTAGTAAATACAAATGGCCAACAGACACGTAAAAAGGTGCTCAACATCACTAATTATCTGGGAAATGCAAATCAAAACCACAATGAGATATCACCTCACACCAGTCAGAATGGTTGGTATCAAACCAGGAAATACTAAGTGTTGGTGAGGATGCAGAGAAAAGGGGATCCTCATGCACTGTTGGTGGGAATGCAAACTGGTACAGCCACTATGGAAAACAGTATGGAGCTTCCTCAGAAAATTAGAATATGGAACTACCATACCATCCAGCAATTCCACTTCTAGGTATTTATCCAGAGAAAATAAAAACACTAATTTAAAAAGATGTATGCACCCCTATGTTTATTGCAGCATTATTATTATGATAGCCAAGATATAGAAGCAACCGAAGTGTCCATTCATAGATGAATGGATAAAGATGTACACACACACACACACACACACACACACACACACACACACCAGAGTATTAGTCAGCCATAAAAAATAATGAAATCTTGTAATTTGCAACAACATGGATGAACCAAGAGGAAATTATACTAATTGAGATAGGTCAGACAAGGAAGGACAAATACCATATATTTTCACTTATATGTGAAATCTAAAAAACAAAACAAACGAACAAGGTAAAGCAGAAACAGATTCAATAATACAGAGAGCAAACTGGTGATTGCTAGAAGGGAGAGGGTGGAGATGTAGGTGAAATAGGTAAAGGGGAAGAGGTAAAAACTTTTAATTATAAAATAAGTCACAGGGATGAAAAGTACAGCATAAGATATATAGTCAATAATACTGTAATAACTTGGTATGGTGACAGATGGTAACTACAGTTAATGTGGTGAGTATTACATCATATAGAGAACCGTCAAACCACCATGTTGTACACCTGAAACTAATATAACATTGTATGTCAACTATACTTCATTTAAAAAGAAAATTTAGGTAAGTGGCATTGCCTCAAACTGTATTCTGGACTACCTTTGTTTAAATAATCAGCGTACTATGAAATATACAACTTTAAAGCTTTATTTATTTATTTTAGAGAGACAGTATGCATGCAAGCAGGGGAAGGGGTAGAGGGAGAGGCAGAGGGAAAAAATCTCATGCAGACTCCCCGCAGGGCATGGAGTTGGACCCGGGGTTCAATCTCACCACCCTGAGATCATGACCTGAGCTGCTTAACTGATTGAGCCACCAGGTGCCCCTGAAATACACAACTTTCAAACTATTTTATACATTGGTTGTAAAGATATTTTCTGTAGACCATTTCTTAAGGCAGATCACTTTATAAGATATGCATACTCATGGAATACTATGTCATACTTCATTTCACTTTGCTCTTGAACTTCACTTTCAGATATATTCTTTTGAATTGCCATAGATAAATATTCTTTTATATATAAATGCTACTACTGCTTCCTAACTAAGTAAAAATATAAGAAATTATGTAGGTTGTTTTTTAAAGTCACATAAACTTGGACTTTAATAATTACTGTAGTCCATAGACTTAGAAGAATTTAGAAGAATTTCTCTTCTCAGATCATTTAGAGAACTGTTTTGTGCAGTGGACACATCAAGACTTGAGCAAAGCATCACAGGTCCAAAGGTTTCCACATCTCTTTCAATGTCGACCCTTTATCAAGAGCTCTCTACTTTCACTACAACTCGAGGTGTAGGGCAGCAAAGTGGAGACCGAAGGCAATTAATGAACCATTCTCATTTCCACACAAATCATTTTCTGTCAACTGCTTTTTCAAAAACCAAAGAAATCCCTGACTCAACTATATGGACAATTGTAACAGTTCTTAATCCTATGTTTAACATAAAACATGCAAGGTGACACTAAGTAACTCATCAGGAGCTATTGAATGACAAGTGTCTTTGAAAACAGAAGTCCCCAACTACCTTCACAAACCCACCAAAAATTTCCAGCTTTTCCATTAACCAAAAGACATGTGAGAAAATGTTTCAAAACACAAAGAAGAAGAGGAAGAAGAAGAAGAAGAAGAAGAAGAAGAAGAAGAAGAAGAAGAAGAAGAAGAAGAAGAAGAAAAGAAGAAGAAGGAAAAGGATGAGAAGGAGAAGGAGAAGAAAGAGGAGGAGGAGGAGGAGGGGGAGAAGAAGAAGAAGAGGGGGAGGAGGAGGAAGGAAAGAGGTGGGGGAGGTAGAGAGGGGGAAGGAGAAGGAGGAGGAGGGAAAGGAGGAGAAAGAAGAAGGCAAGTATATATTTTTACTACCTTCTGTCCACTATTAGTTTTAAAACACCTTTTCCCACCATATGAAATTACTCCAGAGAGGCCAAGTGATTATTTTATTTATCTCTAGAGCCAAAAGATATGATAAGATTTCAAACAATAGATTCATTTTAAAAAAACTACATTCTAACAAATGTTTAATAATGCTTTTTTGTATCAGTTACCAAAAAGTGATGGATCACTCTTGTTATGTGGGGGCACTCGCTCAGAATTATTTATTTTCATTCTACGGGTTTGGTATTTAGAGTTATTGTAGTATATTTTTAAAATAATATAGAGGCCAAAGATAAGGAAAATTTAATTAACCATAAAGGCCAAAATCACTTAGAAATTAAAAAAAAAAACAGATGCTAAAGTAAAGTTTTCTTTGGTTTAAAGGACTGGCTTTATACCAAAAGCCTTCTTTTAATATTTTATTTTGGGGATAAACTTTGAAGTTTTTCTTAGACACCTAAATATTGGAAAATCCTATCAATATACTGCCCCCACATTTATATAAAATAATTAACTGAAGCAATGTCTTCTAAATGGAAATATTTCCTGTAACAGCTAGTAAAACCGAAAAGAAAGAAATATAAAAATTTGATAGTCAAGTACAAGCTTTTTTTATGGCTTCAGAACACTCCATTACAATAAAATAGTTTCCAAAATAAGTTTTATCTCCAACAAGTCCTCTTCTAAATGTGAACTTTTGTTTCAGCATCACAATATCTTTAACATTCCCATGTATTATCCTTCTTAAACAGCTGTCCTCTATTCTAACTGTACAGTCATAACTGAATTTAAATATCCTACCACTCCCCTCCATAAATGCTCAACTTTTGATCATCTAGAAATACAGAAATACAATGCAGGCCACAGAGGTAATTTCAAATTTCTAGTAGCCACTTAGAGCACAACTCAATTTGGAAGCTGAATTTTCACTAGAAACCTTTGATGTCATAAAATTTATAGTTGCAACAGTTGAATCATCCAGGTTATTCCACACGTGGTTTAAAAAGGCCCAATACCTAAATTCAGCAAGTTTTAAATGTAAATTTAAATTTATAAAAATTAAATAAAATTTTAAAATTCTATTTCTCCCACTAGCCACATGTGGGGAGTGATATCTAGGACTATAACGTACATACTACTCACATTTTACCATGCATTATGTGTGGCGGTGTGGGGGCAATAGACACATGTGCTATTAAACTTGAGCATAGACAACACAAATATACACATGTGACATGTATGTATAATAACTAGTGATAACAATTGTTCAGGTTTAATTTTAGGGGCTACATGCAACAGATTGCCCATGTAAGCCACCAGCAACCCCTGACTCTACTACCTATGTGCCTCTTCTTCCCACCAAGAACCTAGCCTGTATCCCTTCTTTTGAATCTGGGCCAACCCTGGGGTTGCTCCCATCATCAGAATGCAGAAGAGGATTCTGTATGACTTTTTTAGCCTCATCTTTCCAAGCGGCTTTCATTTTTGTTTTCTTGGAAACCAGCCACCAGGTAAAGAATCTCACATTTGACTACTCAGTGATGAAAGACCACAGAGGGAAAGAAGCCACATGAAGAACCAAGGCAAACCTACCAACAGCCAGCACCCTATGAGTAAGGCTCTTCCAGGTGATGAAGGGAAGGAGGAAAGCTAGACATCACGGCCAGACTGCAGATGACCAAGCCATCCCAACTGATTCCTCGAGCACTGTGGGACAGTCAGGCCATCCAGGCTGGGCCTTTTTCAAAAGCTCACCTCACAAAATCATGATCAAGTTAAATAGTTATTATTTTAAGCCTGTTGTTTTGCAGTGTTTGTATACAACAAGAAACAACTGATGCAGAAATTGGTACATACAGACAACGTGCTCCTGTAACAAAACCCAAAACGTGTATTTGTCATTAGGAGTGGGGAGCAGAAAGAGCCTGGAAAAAGCCAGCAACAAGACTGTTCAGCAGAACCTGGAAAGGTAGTAAGGAAACTGCTTTGGACGCTGGAAAAACCAGAAGCCAGTTAAGTAGGGGTAGAAAAATTAGTGAAAATGCCACCCATAGTAACTCATAAGATGAAACAAGCACCTCAGAACGTGTAGATTTGGCTGAGGAGATTCCAGGAAGAAATGTTGATGGTGCCAGTTGTCTTCTTTTAACTACATATAAGGTATCGCAAGAGAAAAATAAGCTAAAAAAAGAAACTGTTTAGTTTTTTAATCAAAATTTGATGGAAATGGTGAGGTCTCCAGTTAGCAAAATATCCTCAAAGTAAAAAGTGGCTTTAAGGAAACAAACAAATACAAGGCTGCCAGTAGAACTTGGTCAAGACGAATTCAAGGATGCAGCTGGAAGTTCTTTGATAAAGACCTCAAACTGACAGAAGTCAGCCCTTTGAAGACTCTCTCATCTGGACAAATGGGCATCTAAGAATGTTAAAAGTCTTATCCCACTCACAGGCCAAAGTAGAGAAGGGCCTGTCTTGAAGAGGTTTGTGACTATGGCTTTTCTCTAATGTATTTGATTATAATCTGATACATAGGAAACCTACAATACTTTAGAGGAGATTTTAGCTAATAAACTGGGTAATTCCAAGGTTCAATAAAAGAAGAATAGCAAAGAATCAAAATTTGTTGTGTGAATATTTTAAAGTACCAAGTCATCATAGAAGTTAAAATCACATGGTCAAATGCAGAAGCATAGTACAAGGATGTTTTTCCTTATGTTTAAGTTGTAAAGAGCCTCTGATTTTTATAATTAAATCTAATATGAGCAATTGATGCATGTTTAACAGTGCTGTGCACATATTTATATGCATGTACATGCATATCCATATCTGTATCTAAATCTACGTTTATATCTATCTGAATTGGTCTTTTTTTTTTATCATTAAACAGCCAGCAGTTTGATGATAAAGTTAAAATGAAGATTTAATTTATCCAAAGCAACTGTTTTAGTAATCCTTATTCACAAGTTAACTTCATTGTCCTGTTTTCCTGACTGCCATAACTTGCTCTGTAAGACACAAATCGTCATTTAGAAATGTATATATTTATACCAAGTAAACAGAAAGGAAAAAGTTGATATAAAGGTCAGCCATTATGAGCTCTACCTGTTGAGCCATTTGTGGTTATTATACTCGACAGTGTCAAAACAGAGCTGGAATGTTAACGCCTATGTCATGATCCCTTATCTGTCAGCCATTTGACTTGGGCATACTGATTTTAAATTATATCTTTGGCTTTACTAAAAAATAAATAAGCCAAAAATGCCAAGGACTGTGTCTAATAAAGAATGGCATTTTTATTCATTAGACAATTTCCTTCATGTAATCTATCACTGCCACTACAAAACAGCATTTTAAATTTCTGAGGTACAGACATGCCTTCTTTGCTTTCACTTGCTGATATACTTGCACCCATGTTCAATGGCATTATAAGGTGGTTCCTTTCCATTCTTGTTATCCATAAATAAACATATTATGTGGAAGCATTGGATTCTCTTTTGGATTCAGTAACTGGAGGTCCAATTTTTTGTCCCATCTTCAGGCATCTTCCCCAAACTATCAGTTCTGTGAAGTCTCCATAAATGTATGGAAGTTTGTGTATCAGAGAGGGGGGTAGTGTTCGTATGCACATGGGTGTAGAAGGGAAAAGGTGGTTGGGGAAATGAAGAAGAACTCTTTTCTATTTTAATGGCCATTACGCTTGACTCATTATTTTTAAGCTATTCCACACCATATTGGAGCCACATCAGCCCCAATTTTAGAAGTTCTTCTTCACCACTCACCTCCTTAGGGCACATTAAAGTGCCAAGATTTGTTACATTCCTTTCTGTGCGAGGCTACTCTTGTTCCCTTATTAGAATCTGTTGCTTGTCAGAAGCCTTTAGTAACCTAATTGGAACACCCTCCCATTCTAAATCAACTAAAAATTCTCAGCTTATATTTCAATTCCATTTCCAGGCAAGCCTCCACTAGCCCCTGGTTTCCTCCTCTTCTAGGAATACATGATTGTTTTCTTTCCGAAGCATGTGGCTGACATTATAGCATGCCCCTCGGGGGAGGATAATTTGCTCATTGTGGATTAGTTGCCTTCAGCAGGTAAGTCTCACCTGGGTCACATCCTTTAAGGGTACATCCGTGGACAGAACTGCCTGAAAACTTTCACTGGAATGTACAAAACTCTGTCCTGGCTTGTCTTGCTTGATGACACACTTTCTTTCCTGGGCGAATTTTCTCTCAAAAAGCTAATGCCATCATAACTGGATCAGTAAACTTTTTTCATTTTATTCCATGCTTTTTTTGGTTTTCTGTGCTGCCCATCAGACAAGCTATACCTAGAGGAATGTGAACTGAGATTCTGAAAATTTCTGACTCCATGATTACATAAAACCTCTAAAAGAAGGTTAGCTTAATCTCCCAGCCTCATTGCTACATGAGTAGAATAAACTGGATAATTAGTAAATATATGTGTATGGTGGTGTAGGAGGAGTGTTCTCAATGCCACATAGAGAGTATGCCCCTAAAATAAGAAATCTGGGCTATCTGGCCAACAAAACAAAATATTTTGTATCCCATAATCTGCTCAGTTTAATATTAATGCAGAGGCTAACTTTTATTGTAAAGGATTGTGTTGGGTTCTAGCACATTTCAGCCTTGAAAAATAATCTGTCTCAGGGTGCCTGGGTAGCTCAGTTGGTTAAGCATCTGACTCTTGATCTTAGCTGAGGTCTTGATCTAAGGGTCATGAGTTCGAGCCCTGTGTTGGGTTCCATGCCGGGCATGGAGCCTATTTTAAAAAAGAAAAGAAAAGAAAAGAAAAAGAATCTCTCTCAACCATAATATCACCAGGAAATAAGTGTTACCCTAAGTGACCCTCCTCACACTCAATTAATAATTTTAAACCTGAAGTCCATAGCATATGGAAGTATAATATATTCTACTTATGGCTTCAGGAGATCCACAGATTGTATGAGTTACATATGTGTGTATTTTTTGGGGAAAAGCAGTCATAATTTTTATGACATTCGCAAAGGAGACTGAAAACTAAAATAGTAGTAACTGGTGCTCTAGGTTGACTGATATTTTAGAAGATACTGAAAATATAGTTGCAACAGTAGTTTCAATAATTTAAAATGATACCAATTTTTCTTTTTTTATTATCTCTCATGATTGTCTTTGGCTTTTCCTTTATATTAATTTCCCATACGCATCCATCATCCCATTATTGATGATCATATAGAATGAATATGAATCCCATTGTTCAATGAAGCTGATGTGCTGTGCTTTTTAAAGCTCACTAAATGTGATGGTCACTATCTGCTGGATGGAATCATATGAAAAGGAATATGGAAGTGAAAAATAGTGTACAACACAGACTTTTGCTGCTTGAATTGGGAGTAATTTGTAAATGATAGGGGAATACACAGTTTCTGGTAGGAAAGTGTTTTTGCAAAATTAGAACTAAGAAGTATGAGAGGAAGCAAACCTTTAAAACTCACAGGCCAATAAATTAGAAGTTATTCAGTACGTTTGCCTAAATTAGTCAAATTAACTAAACTAACTTCTAAAATTCATTAATACTTTTCATAAAAGTTTTATTTCATAATATATTTATAACTCCTAACATCAAAATATGTCTTCCCAGTGCTAGGTGTATCATTACGTTTATTGGGTAGTTATGAAAATCCCATTATAAATCATGCAACCGAGCCATTTATTTTTCAAACTAGGAGGCAAACTCATTTCAACTGTAATTTTATGATTGCTGTTTCCTTAGAGGAACATTCACAATTCCTTAAAGAACAATAACCAGAAAAATATTTTTTCCAAGACTTAGCATCCAAGATGTCCTCCAATGATCTCTGTCTTCTTGAATACAAACAGTTGCAGGAGGAAATCAAAGTGTGGGAGGAACTGAATGGGCTGTTGCTGACTTTGAAGACAGAAGAAGAGGAACATGAGCCAAAGAATTTGGGCAGCCATAGAATCTGGGGATGGGTTACCTGACAGTGAACAAGGAATAGGGAAAAGTCCTGTAAGTTCAAGAAACTGAATTTTCCAACAACTTGGATAAGCAAGGAATTTTCCAACAACTTGGATAATCAAGAGTCAGTTGCTTAAACAACTGAGCCACCCAGGCACCCTGAGAGACTACAGTCTTCAAAAAGGGACACATTTTTTCCTGCTGACACCTTGCTCTTAGACTTCTGACCTACAGAACTGTAAGATAAATTTGTGTTGTCTTAGACCACTGAGTCTGTGGTAACTTACTATAGCAGGGATAAGAAACTGATACACGTGTATTTTGCATGTGGGAGGGATGGGAATTATTGAGTACTGGAGGGTAGACTGTGGCAACATATGGTCTCCAGTGATCGCTGCCTCCTGGTATTCACACCCTGTATAAGCCCCTTTCAGAGCGCACCAGAAATAATCTGTGTGACCAACAAATTATGGCAGCAGTGATGGTATATTACTGTGCTGTTGATTTATTGCTTCTCAACTCCAAAGTCACCTTTTTTGCCTGCTTGATGAAAATGTATTCTGCTCTTTAAATATACTTCCTTTGCCCCCTGGCACTATGTTAAACTTTGCCAATAGAGGGCACTGTAGAGACTTTACAGGAGGAAAAGGTTTTCTCTCCCTGGTTCCACCGGGCTCACTTGGCAGGCTCCTGAAGCTGTGGTTCTCTAGCTCCCATCTCCTACAATAAGGCCAGCTTCTCTAGCACCAAGCTTCTCAAGAGCAGGTGACTTCTGAGTGTCTCTAGTGAGACATGCCCGGAAAGAAATTTACCCAGAAACGTTGGGGGTAGATTTCCACCATGTTCCAGAAAACAGATTTCTAGCAAGTTCCACAAGAGCAAGACCATGCAGACTTCTCTGACACTCAATGAGTGGTGGTCACACCTTCTACAGCAAGGGGTGTATCTTAGTCCTGAGGAAGGGTCTCTTCCTTGAGTGTTTTCTTGGTCCTAGAGGTAATGGTTTTTTCTTATTTTGTCTATTCCTACATTCTTTAGAGTGTTTTTTTTTTTCTTAGCTAATCCCTCATTATCCTAGTTCTGTATTATGATGAATGGATTCTTTATATTAAACTTTCCTTATTCAAGTTGCTGTGTATTTCCTCTTTCCTGGTTGGACCCTGGCCCAATCACTTCTGGATTTGGTTATAAAAGTCACTGTAGCTTCTGTCTTATCATACATTCTCTGATTGTATGCTTTGGGGAAAGCTGACTATCATGACCTGAGCAGCCCATGTAGTGAAGAGCTGAAGCATCTGGCCACCAGCCACATGAGGGAGCTTCGACATGGATGCTCCAGCCCAGCCAAGCCTTCAGATGAGACTTCAGCCCTGGCTGACATCATAGCTGCAACTACTTGAGAAACCCTGATGGAGAGCCACCCAGCTAAGCTGCTTGCAGATTCCTGGCTTCAGAAACTATGTGAGATAATAAAAGTTTGTGGTTTTAAGCCACTAATTTTGGGGACAATATGTTATGTAGCAATAGACACTTAATACACTTGTCTTAAAGTTTATTTTAAAAATAAAGCAAATTATTTTTATACAAAGTCTTTACAATGAAACGTTTTTGTAATCAAGAATTTTGATCAGTCAATAGACAGTACTTATTCCATCACACACTAGAACTGACTCAGAAAGCTTATGTAACATAGGGTGGGGATCACTGGTTCTGTCAGATAGCTGCCAAAATATGACCAGGGGAAGCTATTTTACCCCACTCAGCTTCAGTCTCCCAAAATATGACTAATGCCATCTACTTCTTCAAACAGCCATTGGTGTGAGTTAAATGGGTGAATCAATGCGAAGGACTTAATAAGGTGCTTGGCAAAGGGTAGAAACTATTAGAATTAATAAAACTTGAATCCACGTAGAAACTTAGAACAATTCATAGCAGTTTGTTTAAAAATAATTTAATCGGAAGCACACATTTTTATGAACTCGTCTTCCAAGCATGCTATGCCAGATCCTCACCACCATGTCGTCTTAACTGCTCATTTATTTCTTTATCATTCTCACTAGACTATAAGCTTCAGGAAGGCAGATATTATGTTCCTCTTATTCATAATTGTAGCCTGAACAGCTAGAATAATACCTGACATATAATAGTCAAATTGTAATATCTGTTAAATAAATGAGGACTCTATGTCATACAATAATATTCCTGCAGAAATTTTAGTTACAACTGTCTCTGGTAGTGTTGAACTGCATTTAAAATACCCTAACTTTTTAAATAGTATTAATATTAAATATTTGTAATACCATCGGATTATTCAATTAATAGCAAATGCTGCTCCAAGTAAACTTTATAATCTTTATGGAAATAAAATGTAAGAACACTGCATGCTTTACCAAAATTTCAGATCTCTTCCCACAATAATTGATAGTTTAAGAGACTTCCTTGGTACACTGCTTATATTTTATAATTCCTCAGCCTTTAATAACAAGAGTGGACCTTTTTTTTTAACCAATAATTTTCATTGTAACAATTACCAATATTCTAGGACAATACTCTTTTTTGGTCGATAATTTCTCTCCTCACTGCTGGTTGTACAACAGGTAGCTAATGATGTCACCTCTTTCATCTTACAGAAGTTAGTACATTCAAAGTCAAGGACAGTGTGTTCCATATTTACAATAAAATTATGGTTTCCTCATTTAAAGTCAAATCCTTCATTTCAAAAACTTGCGTTATTCTTAAAATAGAATGCCAGATGGCTAAATTTAGGTGCTGAAGAAAGTCTAATTCAGGAATATTTTCTGGCACCAGTCCCGAAACATTTTCATTTGATTATGGATTGAACATATTTTCATTCATTTTAAACTCTTGCCTCTCTGTATGTTGTTCTGAGATAGGCGAACTCATGTTGGTAGACAAATTGACCTCAAAAAAAAGGCCACTCTGTTTAAATGATCTATTTTTGTTGACATATTGGAAAGATGGCCTTATGTTGGGTGACACATCTTCAGGGAGCAAAGTCACATATGGCCATAGTGAAATGTACAGAGGTTGTGCTCAGCTTCACAATGAACAGCGATCACTGATCAATTACAACAGGTGAGCTACCATCCACAGGGACTGCAACATCTAGAAAACACAAATCACACAGAACTCAGCTGTGCCTTGATATGTGTCACTGTTCTTTACTTTTTTGTTTTGTTTTTGCCATATTTATCTTTCTTTTCTTTCTTTCTTCTTTTTTTTTTTTTATCTTTCTGGTGCATTTCTTCCTAGTTTTAGGTTGAAAATAATTGTTAAAAGAAGTTTATCTTTTCACTAGTTGTGGCCATAAATCTATGAGTTAGTTCACATAATGCTTAGATTTTTCTATTTTTAATTTTTTTTTTAAGATTTTTATTTATTTGAGATAGAGAGAGAGTGAGAGAGAGAGAGCACAGGTAGGGGGAAGAGGCAGAGGGAGAGGGAGAAGCAGACTTCCCGTTGAGCAGGGAGCCTGACAATGTGGGGCTGGATCCCAGGACCCTGGGATCATGACCTGAGCTGAAGGCAGACAGAACCACTGAGCCACCCAGGTGCCCCTAGACTTTTTAAAAAACTCATTTCTTCCCATTTTTGTATGAATTTGGGCTTCTTTAGCCATTCTGCTGGCTGATGCTCTTTCCATTAAGTTCATCCACTATGGCATTTCTCACGCTACATCTTAGCTATTGCAGTAAGCCAGAAAGTGTCAAGTATGTGTGTTTGAGATTCAGCTCCAGCTGAACTACAGTTTGCACATCTGTTCAACTGTGTAATACCAGCAACTGCCCCACCTTATTTCACGTTATTTCACCCAGTTGCACTAAGAATTATATGAGATCCCGCACATGAAAATGTTCCATAAGCTGCAATGTGGTATAATTATGCTCAGCTAATCTAATGTTTGCCTTCTTTCCTAGAATTGCATTTTTGTGCACAAAGATTCTCTCCCCAGCATGTTGCAATTGATACCTCTTCAAAAACCCACTCAGACTCAACTTTCTCCCAGAAATCTCTGAAGACCCTCGCTGGGCCTTCGAGCTCCAACTTTCTGACTCCGAACTTCTGAAACTTACCAAAGTGAATTCATCTATTTCAAATTCATCATTAGGTCCCACATTGTACCGTGACATTTACCCACTGGCATAAGTTGATCACCCCACACCCCCATCAACCACATAGTAGACTCCACATGCTTACCGCCATGCCTTCCTGATCACCGCAGCTCTCATACAAACCTCACAGCTCTCTTGCACTCACCTGTACGAGACGCATAACATGCTATATTTTTATTTCATGTGGCCTCTCCCTTTATATGGCTACTAATAACCCTCTTTCCCCTCTCCCTCTCCAAGCCTCGTGGCATGGGATGCTTCCTTGTGGTACATGAAAATATTGAAAAATGACATCAGTAACCTAAATTTTTCAAATGTAAAGTTTATGTTAAAATATTTCTATTAAAATGTTCACTTGAGAGTTTTTAAGTTGAAATTTAAATGTTTATTTCTTGGACTTTCTCTATATCTACTCAAAATGAATACCTACCTCCCTTTAGCCTATGTGAACAAAAAAGAATGAAATTTGCCATGTATCTGTTTAATGGAATTATCTCTCTAAAAACTAGTTCCCAGCAAAACTTAAAAGACAAACCCCAGTTCAAATTTGGGTGCAAATGCTGCTTAAAATAATGCTTGTCAATTCATTGTTTTTCGCTGAGTACTTGGGAATATTTTTCAGGCCAAATAATTTCACCACCAGCGAGAGGGTATCTAGTGGTCATACCTGCCATATCTTTGGCAGCCTCTTGTCTAGAGCCCCACTGAAACAATGAGTAAAGAGACAAAGGAGAGCAACAGTTTGCTCAAGTTTGATAGTGCTTTCCTGGGACTCATGTGTGTTAGTTTTTTTTAAAAATCACATGAGAATGGGCCTATGTGCAGTAACATAAAAAAGTCAAGAACTTGCTGCAATATTCATTATCTTCCAAGAATCTAATGTGTAGCCAATGAAGAATAGGTTAGAATATTTTTTATTTCCTTTGTAAACATCTTATGAAAAAATATGTTGATTTTGACATTCAAGCATTGGCTAGGCCTCCTGTATCTCACCTTCTTGGAATAGGATTTTTTGCTAAGCAAAATATTATGCAAAGAATTTTTTTTTCATGATAATTTACCCCTCTGCTTCCCAAGTTATATGTTCTCAAAATACTTCATGAAATGTAAGTTTTAATAAAGTACCTTGTCTAAGTTTGCACAATCCAAGCAAACTTCATAAAACACTTTGCAAACTTTGTTTAATTAAACACAATACCACACCTTCGCTCTAAATGTAATGATCATAATTTCTTACAGACAGTTTTTAATGAGTTTGCACTTCGCTATAGCCCTCATATATTTTTCTCTCCTTCCAGGCACGGGTGATGAAATTGTGATCAACATTATGAAATTGGATCACAATTATTTCTTTAATCAAAACAAACCAAGCCTTATGCCATAGGTGTGGAAATCCATATTGCTATGCTATCCAATTGCAGTCCTATTTTGTAATCAGCACTTTTGGCCAAACACATGGTATAAATAATATGGAAAAATGAGAAGGCATGTTCTGTCTCATGCTGTTGCCAGGTATGTTTCATATTTAGACATAAACAATGAAAGAAATTCCAATTTCACAACAGTTGAGTCATTTCTTCCTCTGTTAATGCTTGTAGTTTATTTGTAGTCTCTCATGATATTATTAACAGTAAAGCTGTTCTCTTGTTCAGGAGGTTTCTGTCCACTTAAATTATTACACTTGCACCCTGTTACCCATGCTTTATTTCACTTGTTACTGAGCAGTAATTCAATACAAGTTTCTCCCAGAGAGAGACTCAAACCTCACATACTTGTCAAATGCCTTGTATGCCCAAAGCAGGAGTCACTGGGGGAAAATATAAGACATGATCACGAGGTTGCTAATACCTCATGCACTTTGCATCTAAAATCTAGGATGTGTGCGTGAACTGCCCATGAAATGTCAGAGTCTGATATCCTAAGTGGCCCCAACAGAAACATCATCCTAATAGCTTTGTTGCAGACGTCACTATGGACAAATTACAAATAAGCCAAATTGGTTCTCTTTCCTTTACAATCCCATGAAGGGCTGGAGGTCCTAACGATGACCTGAGGATGACATCTAGCTGAGTGGAAGGATGGCCCAACAGCCCAGTAAGATTTTCTGACTCTTACATTAAATATTAGAACACACCGGAGAGAAATCTCCACTTCTATATGATGAAAACAATATGGAGAGAATGTGTTGAGAATATATTCACCTTGGCCATTCCCATTTTTCTAGCCTTTGTTTCCTACACTGATTTATTGCTCTCTGAGTACTTGAGGAAGATGAATGAGGTGATATTAAAAGAATAAATATCCAAAAAAATCATCATCAATATTTTTATTCATTTCTAATTGAAGTTTTTATGTGAATAAATATTCCAAACACCATGAGGAAAACAGCCAATCCATGGTGCTGATATTAAAGACGGACATTTTTATATGGATTTTCCTCCTGCCTTATTCTTTAGCTCTTTTCTAGTCTGGAAAATATATCTATTAATGTACAATCTTTCAAATTACATTCTTATTTTAATAATAATCACAAATTAATGATGTGTGGTCACATGTCCATTTTCTTAGAGGAAAATAACCATATGCTTCAATAACTAAAACTTCTATTTCCACAAACTAATTAAAAGGCCTTGTGGTACAGTAATCAGAAAAACAGGTGTTTCATTTAGTTTCTCTCCCTTCAAGGTTGAATAGCTGCAATTCAAACTTCCCTGCGATTCCTTTAAAGTCAAGGGAAGTCACATAGCTCTACACCGCCTATCACACGACAATATCCTTCTGTACCATCCCAGGATTGAGACAGAATATAAATCAAGAAAAGAAAGCAAACTGTTTTTATAGTGCAATGTGTTAAATTATGACTGGGATTTTCCACAATAGATTAGGAGATTTTTAGCTCTGCAAAAGAAAAAAGGCTCGAATCCTGTTTACTTTTCTCTTTGATAGATTGAGTACATATATATATATTTTTTAATCTTTGAAGAGATGTGGCCTGCTAGAGGAGATATAGGAGATATATTCCATTCTTCTTCCCCCAAATGTAATCATCTTATCAAAACCACATCTCCAGGACATGTTCTTGTGAGTACAGGGAGCATTACATACGATTTTATAATACACACAGTAACTTTGGAAGGCTTCGGCCTTATTCCTGCTGTTAATTATTTAGACTCTGACATATTGCAATAAAACATTTCATCAAGCACTCCAGTCCAGGGAACGATAGGCATCAAAACTGTATTGGTAATGCAAAATAAATGGATCGGGGTTGAAAATAATGAGTTTGGTGGATTACATCTGTCACTGTGAATTATTATTGTTGAACATAATAGGGCAAAGCACTACAAAAATAAAGCTTGTCTTCTCTAGTTAAAAGTGAGACAACTACCTCTAATGAGATACAGAAACTCAAGTGTGAATTATGCACACTTTATTAATTATTAATCATGCACATAAAAGGTTTATCTACATGCCCAATCTTGCATTTTTGTATGTATATAACCATAGAACAAAAAAGGCCCGGTTGCTAAAGCTGGTGATAGTTCACAGTGGCTCTTGCCAGAAACCGGAGGAGACGTTCCATTTGGCCACATCTGACCATGCAGGAAAAAACAAAAATTAAAAAACAAAAATTTGATCATGTGACAAGGCCCCAGCAACAGCCCAGATTCTGGCCCTAATTCTTCTACTGATTTGCTCTGTGATACACGTAACTTACCTCTGAAACTCAGATTCAGCCTCTGGAAAAGTAGGGCCTTGAACTAAATTGTCTTTAAATTCAACTCTAGCTTCAAAACATGCCTTGATTCTTTATAGAAAGATATTTTCTTTTTACTTGAGGGAACCTAGTAGATTTTTCTTTCTATAGGCAGAAAGCTTGGTGGAGAACTTACTTCAGGAATAATCTAAGTTGCCTCTCTTAGGAATGCAAACTGGATGTGAGGAAAGTGGATGCTCACCCTTCAGGAGAAAAGGTATAACAGAATATTTTACTTCACTAGGCAATGTTGACTGGTCAGAGCAAGGGGAGAGGACAGTTTGGGTTGGGCCAATTTGCACAAAGAAGTTTCTAGAAAGGGAAGAATAACAACCCACATGCTTCAAACCCCACAGCTTTTTGAAGTTAACACAACCTGGTTGAGTAGACTTTGAGGACACCTTCTCCTAAGTTCTCCCGGCAGAAAAGGACACTAACATCCCTGAAGGGAGGGAGAATCTGGGCTGTTGATCAGGGCTCAACATGTAAATCTGTGGGGAGACTAGTATCATCTACAGTGTAATTGTATAAGGGTACCTAATTGTATTTATGTCTTCAAATTGTATTCGAAAGTATAATCTCAAATAGACATAATATTTACATTAACACTGCTTGTATTAACTTATTTAAATAAAGTTGTAGTTTATAAATTATTAATTAATTAATTCTCACAAATAGGTATTTCTAACTGAGGTATTGGTCCTGGGCCCATGACATCGTATCTTATGGTCATACCATGGAGATTCATGTGGAAGAAATAACAATAAAACAAACTGAATGTAAATATTATTTAGCATTTTTTTTGTACAAAAGAAAAATTCAAATAGTGGAAAATGAGGAAGGAGACGTGGACTCTGATGTCATGAAGTTTCTGGTCTAGCGAGTGATACAAGTCAACAGTCAAGAACACACAGTGTGATAAGAACTCTGCTGAGAAACAAAGCAGAATGCTTATGGGGCTCTAAAGAAATGTTCCCTAATGCAAACTTGGGGCCCAGGGGGTCTTCCTGGAAGAAGTAACTTTAAGCTAACCTTAAGAAGTAGTAGGAATAAGTGGGTGGGGCACCTGGGGGCCTCAGTCAGTTAAATGTCTGCCTTCCGCTCATGTCCTGATCCCAGGGTCCTGGGATTGAGCCCCACATCGAGCTCTGCATTGGGCTCCCTGCTCAACGGGGAGTCTGCTTCTCCTTCTGCCCTCTCCACCACCCCCGCTTGTGCTGTCTCTCACGCTCATCAATAAATAAAATCTTAAAAAAAAAAAAGAAGAAGAAGAAGCAGTAGGAATTAGTAAGAGAAGAAAGCAGAGCCAGTACTCTGGGGAAGAAGAAGAGGACATGAAAAGACCAGAGGAGAGCAAGGACCCTGTTGCTGTGGATACAGAGAACCTGTGGGAGGAGTGGGGACAAAGCCCACATTTAATGGGGTGTGTTAGAGACGAACACAAACAGATTAGTGCAGTTCTGATCCTGAAGAAACTATCGGCCATGCAAAAGAGTTTGAACATTTTTCTGGTCCCCATGGGGGCACTTGAAGATTGTAAGATTTGATTGCAATGGTAGCAAGGTCCCTCCAGCTATGTGTGATTATCATGGGGAGGTGCTGGACAAGGGAGAATGAGGGGGCACTGAGAAGGCAGTTTCTTCCACTTGCCCACTTCCAAAATGCATGCTTCCCTGCTCTGCCCTCAGAGACTAGCCAGTCCCATGCTTTTAAAGAGCCTGGGTTTATAAAGAAAAAAGCTGGGATGGGGTCTAGCACCTTCTGCCTTTGGAACCTACAAACAGAATCCCAGAGACTCAATGAGCCCAAAGTCTTGGATAGGAAAGGAGGGGAAGATATACCTATAACTAGTAGATCTAAAACCACAGGTTAATGTTGTAAATTATCTATACAACCTAGATGTCCAGGTATAGGATGATAGATTAATGGGTTATAATACAGCTTGTTATGGATTGAATGTTTACATTCAAAATTCATAAGTTCAAATTTAATTCCAATGTGATGGTATTTGGAGGTGAGGCCTCAGGGAGGGGATTAGGTCATGAGGGTGGAGCCCTCCTGAATGGGATTCGTGCCTTTATGAGAAAGGGTAGGGAGCCAGCTTGCGCTTTCTCCTGCATGTAGGGATAAAAGATAAAAGACTGTTGGCAGTCTATAACCTGGATAAGTGCCCCCACCAGAGCCCGAACATGCTGGCACCCCACACTGTACTTCCAGTCTCCAGAACTGTGAGAATAAGTGTTCATCGTGTGAGTTACCCCATCTATGGTATTTTGTCATGGCGCCCTGAGCTAACGTAAGACATTCCCTAATTGGAAAATCTAGTTTTTGACCTTTTTAGGACACCAAATGAGGAGCTGTTTATTCAGCTTTCAAAGTATGTCTCTGTTCTTCTCCCAAAACTTAAGATCAAATTCCCCCGGGAGTGAGTGGAAAGACATCTGAATGGCTTCATTGTGTATCATCCTCAAAAGTGTCACTCTCTGCTTCCTGTGAACTGGTGGTCCAGCACACAGCCCAAGGTTCTCCTTTCGGAGTAAACTCCCTCTTTTCTTTGTGCACTTCCCAAAGAGGCTAAAGCAAACTCTTCTACTCCTTCTATTTTGAGCCTGCGACCTGGAAAAAAGTGACAAATATGTTCTTTATTGTTTCTCCCAGAAGACCTGTTGGTCATCATGTATAGAGTCTCAAGTGGCCTAATTTAGTGACCTAATTTCCCATGAATGGTATGCAGATTAGCACCCCAGAATGAAACTAATGATAACACCATATTTTTTTATATGTCTTATTTTTCCCTCTCTCTAAACCAAATTACTTGAGGACAGGGCTATTTTCTTATTCATAGGACCTATGCTCCTATGCCTTCTAAATAAATATTTGCTTCTTGACATTCAAGAGACAAACAAACAAAAAGCTTAAGTACACCTGCTTTTCACTATGAGGAATTCATGTATATATGTATACATATATGAGTTCCCGTACAGTTAACATACAGTGTTGTATTAGTTTCAGGTGTACAATATGGTGATTCAACACTTCCATACAACACCCAGTGCTCATCACAAATTCACTCCTTAAACCCCATCACCTATTTCACTCATCCCCCCACCCATCTCCCTTCTGGTAACCAACAGTTTATTCACTATAGTTAAAGAGTCTGTTTCTTGGTTTCTCTCGCTCTTTTTTCCCCCTTTGCTCATTTGTTCTGTTTCTTAAATTGACACATGAGTGCAATCATATGGTATTTGTCTTTCTTTAACTCATTTCACTTAGCATTATACTCTCTAGCTCCATCCATGTCATTGCAAATGGCAAGATTTCATTCTTTTTTTATGGCTGAATAATATTCCTCTGTGTGTGTGTGTGTGTGTGTGTGTGTGTGTGTATCAGTGGATACTTGGACTGCTTCCATATTTTGGCTGTTGTAGATAATGCTTCTATAAACATAGGGGTGCATGTATCCCTTGGAATTAGTGTTTTTGTGTTCTTTCGTAAATACCCAGTAGTGTGGTTGCTGGATCATAGGGTAGCTCTATTTTCAACTTTTTGAGGAACCTCCTTACTGTTTTCCACAGTGGCTGCACCAGTTTACATTCCCACCAACAGTACATGAGTGTTCCTTTTTCTCCACATCCTTGCTAACACTAGCTGTTTCTTGTGTTTTTTTATTTTAGCCATTCTGACAGGTGTGGCTATAGTGATGAGGTGAAATCTCATTGTAGTTTCGATTTGTATTTCCCTGATGATGAGTGATGTTGAGCATCTTTTCATGTGTCTGTTGGCCACTGGGATATCTTCTTTGGAGAAATGTCTATTCATGTCTTCTACCCATTTTTTAAATAGATTATTTGGTTTTGGGGTGTTGAGTTGTATCAGTTCTTTATATATTTTGGATACTAAACCTTTAGCAGATATGTCATTTGCAAATATCTTCTCCCATTTCGTAGGCTGCCTTTTAGTTTTGTTGACTATTTCCTTTGCTGTGCAGAAGCTTTTTATTTTGATGTAGTCCCAATAGTTTATTTTTGCTTTTATTTCCCTTGCCTTGGGAAACATATCTAGAAAAATGTTGCTGTGGCTGATGTCAGACATTACTACCTGTGCTCTCTTCTAGGATTTTTATGGTTTCAGGTCTCACATTTAGGTCTTTAATCCATTTTGGGGAATTTATATATATTTTGATGTTAATACTTGCAGGCACTAATCAAATGTTTTCAACTCTGCTTATTCCGAGACATACATAATATTATTTCTTTGTGGCAAATGTCCTTAAGTGTTAATGAAATTATGAACTAAACAACAGCAGTAGGATTTTCATCAGAGATATTTTTCCCTTGAATAATACATACTTTGTTGATCTTCTTTCTAAAGCTGAAGAAACAGAACTACATGGACTTATATAAAGCAAAGCTGAGCTTCTTGGTTTCATCCAGTGATAGTATGCAGTGTCTTCTAGAATCATATCTCATTATATTTGGATAAAGTGTTATTTGATTGTTAGGAATAGGTCTAACCTAAGGCATTTCTCATTTGTAGGGGCAAGGCAGGTGCATTCTCTTAGAATTATGCCATCTAAAAAGCCATGTCTTATTTCAATATTAATTTAATAACTAGCTATCCACAGTAATTACCTCTTTAGTTCTGCTAAAGTACCTTTCCTTGTCTAGACTTGGGCCAATGATTACATTAAATGTGCTACAAAGACAATCTACTCAGTGTATGACTAAAGACAAGAAAAAGGAAGAAGCCAATGCTTTTCTAGATAGATTTATCATGAAAAAGATCGGCTCAGCAGGCTGACATTGGAAACATGCTGTACTCTGTGGTGGGAAAGTTACAATAATAGGTAATGCCATACATTTATTTAGAACTGCATATTTATTGGGGTGCTTGGGTGGCTCAGTTGGTTAAACATCTGCCTTCAGCTCAGGTCATGATCTCAGGGTCCTGGGATCAAGCCCTGCAACAGGCTCTCTGCTCAGTGGGGAGCCTGCTTCTCCCTCTCCCTCTGCCTCTCCCTTCTGCCTGTGCTCTCTCTCTCTCCCTCTCTCAAATAAATATATAAAATCTTAAAAAAAAAAAACTGCATACTTATCAAAAGAGCTTTCACACACAAGATTTCATTCCATTAATTCGTCAAAAGGGCAAATGGAATCCAAATAACCTTCTGGCTATGTGCATCTAACAGCTTTTATATTCTGCATATGAACGAAGTAGCTTTTATGAGCCTTGTCTGCCTAAAGAGGGAGGTCAACTGGCAGGTGAAAAACACAAGATCAACCTTGTGCCAATTTCTCCATGAAGACATCATTTCTCTCAGTTATCATGTAAAATACCACAACGAGGCCATTCAACCCACTTATTCCTTTGGGGTAAAGAAATAAATTATTGGTAAATAAAGGTATAATTTATCTTGACTCCAAGGTGTTTGAATTAAAGAATCTATGGAACTATTTCTCTTGGAATATAATAAACTATTCCTCAACTCCACCAATGAATTTAACATTTATTTTTAAAAATATTTATTAGCTTATATTTATGGAGTAGACATAATACTTCACAAAATCAAAGCCAAACTTCAAGGAGCCAAGCTGCCATGGTTCTCCAAATAAATCTCTTTCTTTCTCACCAAAACATCTAATCATATATTTTAAAAAGATGAAACCAGTTAGATTTATTTCACCTGCTAAATTCTAGGAATTTGGGTAAAGCTTCCAGATGATGATATCTTTTTCCGAAAGTATTCATTTGCACTCTTTCTTGAGTGAACAACCACAGAAAGAAATGCCATAAAGAAGTTCAAGCCAGTTATTTATGCTAGGCAAGAGCCCTGTTTGGCTGAGTATTTGCAGAGAGCAGTTCTTCACTGGTGATGTAAAGATGGGATGGCAAAATTGGTCCCCAGATGTTGGGCTCAGGCTTCAGATCTAATACAGTGGGAACTCAAATCCCTGTACCGAGCACAGTGAGAAAGTCACAGCTATGTGGCATGGTTGAGCTATTCTTTAAAAATAAAATAAAACGAAAACTGAACATCAAGTACGATGGCACCTGGACAATCTTCAGGTGCACAGTGCCCCTCCCCTGGGTGTGAACCTCTGGCTTCATTCCTTCCTCAGGCATGTCTTTATCTCTAGCTCATCTTTCATCAGTGCCTGTCAGTGGAATCCCATAATTCCAGATTGGGAAAACAATTCTTATGGAGTTAGAGAAATGAAAAAAACGTTCCTGGTAATGGAAATCCCCTCCACTTTAAACCAATATTGTCTTCATGTTTGGAAAATACCACTTTGTTGCTGTTCCCATTTTAATTTGCTTCAGTGTTTCCTGTTTTAATTCAGAAACCAAATGTGTGACACACCAGGGAGGCCTTGGGCCAACTCCAGATCAATAAAACCAGAAAATAGCAGTCAACCAACTAATCAAAGTGGCCAGATTTTATGCAAAAAATTGAAAAGTGGATACAAATTACACAACATAATCAAACTCAGTTCCAGATATGTTGGAATGAAGGTCAACAAGAGACAGTTGACTCCTTTCTGTACTTGTCAGCCACATTTATAAGTAATTTAAAGGAGATACATGAGTGTACCATAGTAAAATACTTTGTTCATTACATTTTGTTCATAAAAGAAGGAGAATGAATTGCCTTCTTGACTTACACACCTGATTTTTCTTCTACTGTTTCTTTCCCCTTGACTTTGTGATTAGAGGAAACATTGATCAATGTTGAATTCGTGAATCCGACAATTCATTCTATCCCTGAGATTCTGTATCTCTATAATCATGATAATAATAGAATTAGGGAATTTTAGAGACAGAAGGAAACTGCATTCAATGTTCATTTATTCAGCACCTGTTCTGAGTGAAGCACTAATGCAACCCTATTCTCCAACACATGAAGCCAGCATAGATTTAATGATTGCTTTGAGGTCACTCAAACAATTGGTATCAGAACCAGGCCTCCAGGCATCCTAGACTTGAGTCTAAGGCAGTTCTTTTCCCTCTGGACCATGCTGATTTCTCTCCCATGTTCAACTAGGTCTCCCATATTACACCTTAGGTCAATGTGCTGACAAGACCAAAAATTGTCTTCACTCAACATACCATTTGATATTTATTTTGGGTAAGTTCATAAATAAATGAGCAAATTGCTTAATAGCTAGCCTGGATTAGAGACTGAACTAAATTTTTAGAAGGAAGTTATGAACCACAAATAATAAAAATTCTGTTAAAATTGAAACCCGGAAACATGACCCACTGAACTGTTAATCAAAAAATTATCAGATCAAGAGCTAAGATCTGTGTCTGCAGCCCATGAAGGAAAAAAGCTGAGAGAACTGTTATGTCTGTGGTCTCCAAAAAGCAATTGACAGCAAGGCCCTCAAATGATGAGAATTTTCAAAGGCTCTTTAAGGGAAATAGAATGCCCCCATACATACCCTGCCTCCAGATGAAGAATCATAATATCACCAGCAAAGCATCAAACGTATTTCCTCACAATGGATGTGTTAATAATTGTATTAAACATTCCAGGAGAGATACTGAATTTTGTTATTCAATATCTTGAGCATTTCACATATTTCTCATGTGTAAATTACTTTCCCAAATAATATATATTTCCCTTGTGATTTTTTAAAATTCATATCATTTTTTCATTTTCAGAAATTAGAGAGAAGTGAATCAGTGGCAGAGATTCTGCAATTTACAGCAACCCACACAGCAGCCTGCAGATATGAACTGCCCCTCTCGAATATCCTGGAATGCCAGGCAAGAAAAATATAATCAACATCTACCTTTCTACAATGGCCTAAATAATTTATCAATTATCATTTACCTAAGAACTAGTTTTTAATCCTAACTTTGTCTCCTAACATGCCGATTTTTCCTCTATCAGTTATATCTATCCAGAAATGCAGACTCATTTTGATATAGGCCTACTTGGGAAAGGTAAATGAGTTATTAAAATCACCATAAGGCTTTTAAAATCTAAGAAGAAACTCTTTCTTTTTAAATCTCCATAAAAGATATTCCATCCATAGCTACTGAAGAATTTATTGAAATATCTGGATACTCGGAACAAACTTACTGAACGTAACACAGATCACAGCAATTTGGAAAAACACAGAGTTGTGGCCAGATTTCACCAATATAGATTTATTGTGGGGTTCCATATCTATGTCCAAAGGTAGGGCAAGTTTCCTTAGATAGGCTTGTGCCATAGAAGTGGGGGGAGAGAAGGTGATAGTAATTAAATTATTTATGTGACTTCTTTCAGTCTTTGTCTTTAACTGGTCTTCAAACCTTCAAGCTGGTGATTGGAACATCCGCTCTGAACTCCAGGACACTAGCCTCCCAGTTACATAGCATAACCTTTCCATTAAACACCATAAAAATGCTATTTTACCTACCACTTTAGTAAAGTTAATTAATTCATTTTAATAAAAATGCCTTGGTAAATCCAGATGAAAGTCTTATATTGAGGCAATCAACCACTTTTCTCTAGATAATTGCCACCTGGGCTGAGAAATTGACAGCATGCCAACCTAAAATGCTTTTAAAGACTTCAATCAACATTCCCTCCAAAAATGAAGAAATAAAAAGCCAGAGGGCAGGATCTTGGATCCCACACTCCATTCTTAACATTGAACAGCAATGCATATTTATATTATAGGGACTTGTCCTCCAAATTTGACCTGGGGCTGGCCTCTGAAGTTGTACAGGGAAGGGAAAGGACAAGGGCTGTATAGTCCAGGAAAACTAGAAACAAACTGTCTTATTAAATGACCTGTATTTGCAACCAAGCTTAAAATAATACAGATCCGCCAGCTTTCTGCCCTAAGGTCTGCAGCTTACTTTCAGACATCATAAAACAACACTAGTGTTTGCCTCATTTCTTTTATTTCTTTGACTTCTCATGAACTTCCAGACAAACTGATAAAAGGACTTAGTCCCTCTCTTAATTTGCTATAAAATCTTGCTTTAAAGTAAATGCATAATTCCCAGAAAACAAAAAGGAAGGGTTTTCTTTTTAGAAGCAGTATTTGCATGGGTTCTACTAACTCATAGAAGCATTTTTAGTGACTTAAAAACAACAACAGCAACAACAACAACAAAACAGAACATGCATTTATTGAGGAATTTTTGAGTCATTAGGCTTTTAAAATACAAAAGAGGCAGAGAGAGGTGAAGATACTTGAAGTGAGATTTAAGTGTTCTGTATTTTCACTGTAAGGAACTTTAGTCTCTGTCATGTTGCTACATCACTCAGAAGCTGGGTACATCAGTAGTCTACCTGAATTGAATGAGTCAGTTAATCAACATACTTATAGCTTATAGCCAATCTGGTGATTCCACATACATATGTCTTTAAACTGATTATTTTTGTGGAAGCTATTACATTTATCTAGGTAATATCTCTCATTACAAGGAAAGTGAGACCAAAACTACGTAACACTGAAGGCTTTATATTATTCTGTCCTGGGTGCACGGCAAGGGACACCTTAGGTAGTGACAAGTACATTTAATTGACATCATTCTTGTACTCAAGAACTAAATCTCCTTGGATGTGGTCCAAGGGAGATGAACCTTAAGACAAGTTCCACTTTATAAAAGGTATAATAAAAAGTATATTAGAGGGGCGCCTGGGTGGCTCAGTCGTTAAGCGTCTGCCTTCGGCTCAGGTCATGATCCCGGGATCCTGGGATCGAGCCCCGCATCGGGCTCCCTGCTCTGCAGAAAGCCTGCTTCTCCCTCTCCACTCTCCCTGCTTGTGTTCTCTCTCTCTCTGTCTCTCTCTCTGTCAAATAAATAAATAAAATCTTAAAAAAAAAAAAAAAAAGTATATTAGAAAAAGAAACTAGGGCTAAAAATGTTATATAATAAAATGCTATATAATAAAATCTTTTTACTGAATCGCTTAATTGCAAATCATCTTAATTACCTTGTAATAATTAAATATTTAAAAGAACTAAATATTTCAAATTGTGATTATGCTATCTGGCTTATATGCAGGAAATTACCATTGAGTTAAAAATATCACCCCAAAACTATGTTTATAACAAAATTTATGAAGACTCCTTTGGTTTATAAAAAAAAACATGCTCTCCTCATAAAAAGCCTGCATAGGAGGATTTTTCCCATTTTACAACCCTTGTGTTTAAGTAAACTTCTCAGTCTCATACGGCTAATAATAAAGTCTTTCCCAAGTTGTATCTGTGTCTCTATACTTTTGAGATCTTTTCCCATAATTACTTTAAAGTTTAGAAATACTTTTGATGATCCTAAATTCCATCTTTAGACACCCAAAAACTTTAGGGATAGACACTCATCCAACACACAGCCCACTGTGCAGCTCCCCAATTCTCTTACTTGGGGAAATTACCCAGTCTACCTGTATTTCAGATTCCTCCTCTATAAATTAAAGATAATAATAAAACCCACTTCCTATGGTAAATGTGAAAATTAAATGGGATAACATATTTGTAGTGAACATAACATATAGAAAAGTTGAATCACTCTGTTGTATACCTGAAAGTAATCGAACATTGTGTGTCAACTATATGCAAATAAAAACTTTTTAAAAGAACATAGTAAGTCAATAAGGATTTTTCTCCATTAGCAATGGAGAAAAGAGCAAACCGTAGTGAATAATCACCCTTAAATCGTTCCAGCTTCCTCCAATTTGTTCCTGGG
Source organism: Halichoerus grypus (assembly GCF_964656455.1). Classification (NCBI taxonomy): domain Eukaryota; kingdom Metazoa; phylum Chordata; class Mammalia; order Carnivora; family Phocidae; genus Halichoerus; species Halichoerus grypus. The sequence goes on along the minus strand of NC_135717.1, from coordinate 48,401,416 downwards.
CTAAGCAGGCCCCTGACAAAATCTGCTATGCTTGCAGCACCTGCTGAGAGAAGTAACCCTAGGTTGACCTGGGGCAAGGGGTGGCCATTAATTGATCCAGAAGTGATAACTTTATTTAGGAACAGCTGATCCTCAAGGTTGGTTGGTATCCACTGGGGTGGTTTTGCATAATCATAACGATATAATCTTCAGACCAATTTGACTCTGCAATTTTAATAAGGAAACGGGGAATGAATGCGACAGTCAATGGAAGAGTAGACGGCTGGGGATAAAAGCATGGGTTTCAAGTTGAGAGACCTGAGATCAAATCTGGTTCTGCCTCACGGGGTCCTTTGGGAAGTTGCTTCAGCTTCCTCTTGCATTCCCGTGGCCCCACCATAATTCAAGCCACTCGACGCCCACCTAACTGGTTTCATTGCCAACAAAGGCATCATCCACACTATCACCAGAATGGAGTTACCAACTATAATGATGGAAGCCCAATTAAATTTGAATTTCAGATAAATAAAAAATAATGTTTTAGAATAGGTATGTTTTATGCCAAAGTATTATTCCTTGTTATCTGAAATTCAGAATTAACTAGTTTTCCTGTTCTTTTGTGGGTTTTTTTGTTTTTGTCTTCTTCTGTTTTTTTCTGAATCTGGCAATGGTACATCAGAGTTACCTACCAAAAACATAGATCTGGCTAGATATTCCCATCTTTAAATCATCAAATGGCATCCTGTAACTGAAGTGTTTGGTTACAATCTTAAGCCATTCAAATATGTTTTCACAAATCTCTTCACAGTACAGCTACTTTCTATCTCCCCAACATCATCTTCCACCACTTCTCATCTTCCCATTTTCCTATTGATTTGACTTTGTGCTTTTTCTCAAGTTTTCAATTCTTCCAGAAATTCCAACTCATATCAGGCATATCTTTTTCTCTCTCACTTCCACACACACTCCTACACATCTGTGCACCTGGCTGAATTAAGTGCTTCTTTATTCTTCTACATTTATAGATAGATGATAGATAGATGATAGATGATGATGATAGATAGAGAGATAATTAGATAGATAGATAGATAGATAGATAGATAGATAGATAGATAGATAGAGAAATAGAAATTTTCCAGAAAAGATTTTAGCAATTCAACAACAGTCACCCAGTATTAGTGCACAAGAGTCCTTCTGCAGATGGATTTATGTTTTTCTTTTATCCATTCAACAATCATTTATTCAGTGTCTAGTAATGCATATATAAAATGTGTAGGGGGACAGAGTGTGCATGCTATAGGAGAGATGAAACCATTTCCATTTTCAATTGGCCAACAGTCAAAGTAGCCAGAGCCTTTACCTTCTCTGCTCAATTGCCTTTTCTTCTGGTACTTGAGGTCCTTTGCCTCCAAAATACATTACTACGTTACTCTACATCACTCCTAGAAATGCCACAGGGATATTCTATAGAAGATTGTCACTAAACTGAATTTTATTATAGCAACTACTGCTCAGCATTAGAAAGATATCAATAAGGAGCACCATAAAGAAAGTTCTTATTGAATTGGAACTCATACTCAGTGGGAAAGGCTGGTAGAGAAGCATCAGCAAAGAATTAAGCTTTTAATTCACACAAGGGACTGAACCCAAGATAACAGATGGACACAGACCTGCACAGAAAAGGGCGGAAGCAGCAAGAGGTATTGGTGGGCTCTTGCTTCAGACTCTAGAAAGACTCCTGCATGTTCAAGGTAGATAGAATGAGTGTTAAGGTCACATGATCCTATTCTTGAGCACAATATGTGCACTGAGAAAATGGATCACCCCCGAACTTAAGTGTTAACAATACTAGTTTTCAGAAGAAATAGAACAGTCTGTGCTTAAAGGGACCCCTCCTTTTGAATCCCACACTAAAGTACACTTTCCTGGAGCTGTCTGTTAGGAAATTTCATTTTTCCTAGACACATTGCAGATTGACTAGGAGAGCTTCCTCTTCCATGGAGATTTGCATGATGGCCTGGACACTTCGGATAAATCAAGAGAACTGGTAATGGCCCCCTCCCTCAGCCTATTTACGATATAATTATAAATTCACTGAGGTCATTCATCCCACATTATTGCATCTTTGCTCCTCATCTTTCAATGCCACTGCCTGTTTCCATTGTCTTGCAGCAGACATTCCTGTCACTAGGGCCAATTACAGCATCTACTTAGCTTTTCCTTCTGAGCGAATGGACGCCTTGTTCTCCTACCGATGACAGTCTTAGAAGGCTACAGCCAAACTGGCCGTTAGCTTCTGACCTCTCTGTAGTCGATCTTATTATGGTAATTGCAAGGCTGGAAGGAGCAGACACCAGGCCAATTACACCTGTCCCTGTCCCAATTCAGCCTGGGCTTAAATTACTTCATGGGGTAGCATGATGTGGTTCAGCTGAACAACTTTTTCTCTATTCTTGTGAAATTTGGAGACAGACATTCCTAATTATGCTTGTCATTAGGCCATAATGACCCAGTATTTCTTTAAATGGCATCATTCTTTATCAAGGAAACCCATGCACTATAGTAATAGATAACTTTACTGAGGATTTCAAGGCAAACAAATCTTTAAAATGGGACTCCTCGATTTATAACAAAGCATAAACTGAAAACAACGCATCTAATGTTTCCTTTGCAGCCATTTCAATATTAATGCTATACATAGATGTATGTGAGTGTTTAATATTAATAAGTCTGTATAAATATTATATTTGTATATACTTAAATCTGTAAAACTATACATAATTAATTCTATAAATGGAGAAATGTGTGGCATATATACACAATTATGTTAAAGAATATATATGTGCACATTATGGCTAAATGAATTAGTTTTTTTTTAACTGCTGCATAGAAAACATCATGGGGAAGATTTTAAATTCATTTGAAAATTAAATGTTCTTGTTGAGCATCCTAGAATATCAATGTATAATAATATGCCCCTATTAATCTAAGTCGAAATTAACTACACATATTTTTTTTATTTTAGTTAATTCTTAAAAGGATGCCCTATTTACTTTCAAGTCCTATATTTCCAGAAGTTCCTACTTACTCCTATGAATTGTCCTTGAAAAACAATTTGAGAAGCAAAAATATCAGAGCTCCCAATTGGTTCGGTAATTCGTAAGTCCTTTTAGAGGTCTCTGAGTGTGCTTCTAATGTGAAGCAAGTCCCTTCCAGGAATAGAAGTTCTTGAGACCCTAAATCGAAAAGCTTTTCCATCTTCAGTCCTAGTGCCATTGTTGGTTCTTCTGCCACTCTTTTCTGTATTCAAAGTAGCTACTTTGGTGATTCTGGCGAGAACAGGACTGGGCTCTATAAACACCCTGCTGCCTTGAATGGGAGAGCTCATTCCCCATGCAGTCTCTCCTCCATCATCCCCACGAGACACTAAAAGGCAGGGTCCTTCTCTGGACTCCAGGACCTTAACTGGGATAACATAAGTTCTCTCCCCACAAAGAATCAAAGCATAGGCCTAAGACTGTCCCCAGAAAATGTCTTCACTCCCATCCATGTGGCTCCCTCATGATTGAGATCTATCATTGCTTTTCCATCAAATGGAGGTCTGACTTCCCTACCAAACCAGACTGGATGATGGGAGCTCCAGGGCTCTGTTCCAGGAACCCCATTCCTGCTAATGAAACTGCTTCCTCTCTCTCTCTCAGCCTGTTTGCCACACTGAGAGTGATAATCATTACCAAAAAGAGGGCCATCGTGAGATTTAGTGAAGTAAGACTTTACAGCTCTTGATTCAGTGTCCCCCGTATAGTAGGGATTTTATCCATATTAGTATTCTACAGGGTGTGCAGTCAAACAGACCTGAGCTCAAGTCTTGGCTCCCATATTTACAAACTGTAGAGAACCTGAGCCAAGCATTTAACTTCTTTAAGTATGAGTGTTAGATGAGATGATGTATGCAAAGTTGTCAGCACTCTTGACCTGCCCCCAAATATCTCACTGGTCCTTGTGCTTTTCTTTCCTCTCTCTTCTCTCTCATTCTTTCTTTAGATGGCAGAGCCCTACACCTGCCCAGTGAATAAGGACCACACATAGTCATATAATTGCATTTCCTTTGCACGGGAGGAATGTTCGATTCTTCCTACTTCTCCTGATTGGTCTTGCTTCCATGCTGCCTCAGCCATCTCCTCTTTTTCTGAGGAGAAGACCTCCACTTTTGGGATTCCTGTATCAGGGAGTAGCAGGCAGTCTTCTCCTCCATCTGAGAACACTCACAAAGTCTTCATCGATGGATGGATATCTTCGGTCACTGGGGTTGATATACTTGGGTGGCTTTCACACTTCATGAAGTCCGTGATGGAACCCAAAAAGACACTGTCACAACGAACAGAGGTTCCTGCCCCTGTGTTTACCCTCAGACTCTTCAGAAGCAAACTGAGCCCCAGTCAGGAACGAGTCCCTTCAGAAAGCCTATTTGGCCTCTCCCTCCTCCCCCAATTTCTCCAGTCATTCCTTCTCAAAGTCTTAAGTCCTATTGATCATGAAATTATGGAGACATTTTTCAACCCCAGCCAGACAACAATTTAAGGGTGTCTCTGCTTTGGGGTTTTTATATGAGTTGGCAACAAATAGGGGTAGCAACAGAGTGGTCTCAAAACCTTCCTAGGTTCTCCTAGGAAGGGTGCCTCAGTCACTTGCAAGGCTAGTAAAAGCCCAGGTGGTTGGGTCCCAGCAGAGACTCTGATTCCAGAGGGGAGGCCGGAGGATTTGCATTTCTAACAAATTCCCATTTAATGCTGATGATGCTGGTGCAGGAGCCCCTTTTTGAGAACTATTGATATAAAACATGAGGTGTATTTGTCAGCCCCTCATCATCATTCTGTTTCTCAGCTACCCTCCCAACTTCCTTGGTGATTCAGAACACATCAACAGCCTTGCATGTCATTGCTTCTGAAGAGGCTACTTCTTGGAGATGTCCTGTTCCTGCCTTCAATGGCACAAAGTGGTACCCGAACCCTGGGCTGTATAAGAAGAAAAAGAGGGAGAGAACAAGAAAAATGATGCAGTGTGCCTCGGATTTAAGCATTCCTGAATAAAGACCACACTGATATCAACATTTACCCAAATCAAAGCGAGTTCCCTAAACTCAGATTAAAATGAACACAAAGGATGTTGGGGCAGCGGGGAGAGTCCTCTTTTTAACCAAATAAAGTGCACTATCTTTTCTCTCTGTCTCTCTTCGGTGAACAATACGGGGTTGCCTGGCCAGAGCTTGTCATCTGCGTTTATCTCATCTGGTCATCTGTAATTTGATTGCAAGCCCCTATGGACAGTAGCGGTAGAGTTGTAATCCAATTTTGTACAGTGCCTGGCACAGTCCCTTCACCATAAAGAGGGTGCTCAATAAATATTTATTGACGATGGTTATCTTTAATTCCTCAGGAAGCTTAGGCAATTCCAGGCCACTCTGCTTAGTTGAATGATAATGGAATTGATAAACTATCATGGGGGAAAACACATGGGTGGTAGATTTTTTTAAAACCAACCCACCATCAAAGATTCAAAATGGGGAGGTAGAATTTAGCACCCGAGGGATGTTACAGGTTTAACACTGACTTTGTGCCAAACTTGTAACGGCGATCTGAGCACTAGAAGAGACAAAACACCATAAACCAGGGCCTTAAATGTGACTCTTCTGGCACTTTCCTTAAGAGATGCTAAAGTTTATAATATTGAAGGTTTTCTCTTCACCTACCAAAGTTTCTAATAAGTCAAATAAATTGGCCCATAAAGTCAATATGATTTTAATTCTGGGCAAACATATTCATCAATCCCCAGATGGTTTTTCTTTGTTAAAAATCACGGAACTGACATCACTGGAAACATGATACACGTTTGGCTGATAGTCTCTTCTGACTACAAAATGTTCCTAACCTTGGCAAATAAAGCCTTACACAAGAAGTGAAGTAATTGGGGACTTTTTTTCCCTCTACCTTTGAAAAAAAAAGTTTAACCTCTCTTGAAATACCTCCAAATACACACGTCTAATTAAAAACACACCTAAAGCCAGTAAGAGAGCAGGTCACTCATAAGTGACAAAGTGAGGCAAGAAATTCCAGGAGCCAGGAAAACCCGGGGACACCTTTTTCAGGCATGCATCGGGGCAAGGAGAAGGCTGTGCCTGCATGGTGGCCCCGGGAGATAGAAGAGCTGCATTGGGTAATGCACACTCGATAGGATGCCCAGCCAATGGGAATATTTGGCCATCCTTCTGATACTCTAGTGGCAAGAATTTTGAGCCATAGCTTTTGTGGGCCTTTCCCTACTCTTCAGTGCAAGCATGAGGTTAAAGAAATAATGTTGTGTAAGAGGTAAAAGGGTGAGACACAGAGACAGAGAACAAGGAGTTCAAGAAGAAAGCAGTGAGATTGCCCAACATGGGCTTGTCCATTCGGAACATTGGAGAAGACAGAATCCATTGTTTTTTGCAGATGATTCCTTTGGAATTCTTTTCTTGGCTTCTGAGACTGGTTCACCTTGTGACCTTAAATTTTTCCCTTACTGCCTGGTTCCTTTGCCTTTGTGCCTTCCTCTGTCCTTCAATACCAGGAGCCTCTGTTGATTGAAAAATGGATAGCAAATGGAAGAATTCCATAGTCGTGCAGATAATGAAGACGCTTCACCTGGATCTCTCTCACCAGAGCTAAGGTTAAAGTGCTTGCTCTCTTTCATCTATTTTGCACTAAAAAAAAAAAAAAAAAAAAAAAAAAAGGCCTCCTCCGCATGGTTAGGGACGTGGTTTTCAGGCCAGTTTCTCTTGCAGTTGATCTATCCCTGCACATGCGCAGTGGATTAATATTGGCAACTGGAGAGTCAAAAGTCCATCGCATGACTTATGTGGGATTGGAATTTGGGCTTTCAGTCGCTGCCTTCAGTTTCTCAGAATTGGAGCTTATTGGCCTAGGGGCTGATCTGCACTCTTCCTGGGTAAATTTATGAAAAAGTAAATGAAATAGCAGAATGTGTGTGTCATCAAGGATGACCAGAGAGAATGATGTAGGGAATGATGTTTAGGGACTAGTATGAAAAGGTTCCCCTGAAAGAAACTGCCCTGTGGTCAGAAACACCCTTTCCACCTCCCCCGACCAGAGCCCAGCTCAATTCCGCTGTGGCCAGGATGCCAAGGCACCGACCCTGGGCATTCGCTGATTCTATTTCCTTTGGCCAATTGCTCCATATCTCCGATTCTCAGTTGTCCCTTCTATAAAATAAACAATTTGGAAAGGGTGACTATGGAGGTCCCTTCCACCTCCAATAGCTCAGGAAAGCAGGAAATGGTCATCAAGGTTCCCAAGAGAAAAGACTCTCCGTCAAAGGTCTGTTTGGGATCCCGTTCCCCTGCTCACTAGCTGTGTAAACTTGATTTTGAGCAAGTGTATCCCCTCGCTAAGCCCCAGTATCCTCACCTTAAAAATGGGGATAACGACAATATGAACCTCCAAGACTTATCATGGGATTAATGAAGCTGATGCATGCAGCATGCCTGGCACAGAGTAAGAGCTAAGTGACTCTAAACCAGCATTATAACTTTAATACTAGCATTACAATTATTCTAGGGCCCCACAGCACACATGTCAGAGTACTGTCAGTAACAAGGGGTGAAGATCGCAGGTGTATGGCCAGGCTGCATGAGTGGAGATGACCACACGATGCCTGACCTTAAATTCCCAATTCCTACCACCTAAGGTAGGGGAATAGAAATTCCCCTTGTGGGCAGAGGTTGAGGTTTGCATGTTTTTATTTTCGTCCTTATGCTTTTCTGTGCATTCCAAATTTTCTACAGTGAATAGCAATTATTTTTAAAACAGAAAAAAAAGCCCATTTTGTGTGTTTTAAATATCATTTTGACTTGATCTTGCACTAACCATTAATGAATGCATAAACTGCGGTGGACGCAAATCGTTTCTTTGTTCAGAGTAAAAGTTTGCCTTGTCCTCATTCAACGTATAACAAGGAGCGAGTTTGCCTTTATGAATCAGTGCAAGAGGTATCACACATCTGGTATTTGTGGAGATATCCTGAGACCTCCAGCAACCTGAAATTTCTTCCCATAGCTTAATTGCTATGGGACAAGACAAATAAGTTTCGAGGAGCGTCCTTGGGGGAACCTTAAAAATTGTGATCCAGGGGCACAGCGTGCAACTCTTGATCTCAGAGTCGTGAGTTTAAGCCCCACATTGGGCATGGACCCTACTTAAAAAATAAACAAAAACTGTGAGTTCAGTTAGGACACAAAATGACAATGGGGACAGAGAGCCTGCAGAGACAGGAAATGTCCTGTGTTTTCTGCCTGAGGTGATCAAATAATTCTATTTGTTGCAAGTGCTAGCTCATCTTCCTGCTAACGGGGCAGGTAGGTAAAAGGCCTCAAATAATGCCTTTCATCACCCCAGATTATTAGCTACAATGAAGGCTTCTTAGACTAGAAGAGAAAAAAAAAAATCCTAGGAAGAAAGCCAGAAAGAAAACCTTTTCAAGGGGTTAAGTCAAGGAGTGCCCATGGGTAGGAGTGCAGAGGGATACACAACACAGCAAACAGGAACAAAAGAGTATTTCCTGTGATGAATATGCATGATGAAGACTTTCATATAAATGTATAGACATAAAACTTTACAGTTGATAAAAAATTTTATATGCGTCGGTGCTTTGCGGACATTCCCACTGATGTGTGGCTCAAGGTAAAGGAACATGTGTGTGCCTTGTATGTTTGGGGGCACACAGGAAGAGAAAGAATGAGTGTAGACTGTGCTGGACCCAGAAAGCTTGCAATTTCTTTCAAGACTTGAGACGGTATCTTAACATGATATGGATTTCTCATTTCTGTAGTAAAAGAATGGAACCAAACCCTAGTTGTCTGATCATTTACTATCTCTTTTTTTATTATTATTATTTTATTTGTTTATTTGCCAGAGAGAAAGAGAGAGAGCATAAGAAAGGAAGCGGCAGACAGAAGGAGAAGCAGGCTCCCTGCTGAGCAAGGCAGCCGATGTAGGACTCTATCCCAGGACGCTGGGATCATGACCTGAGCCAAAGGCAGGCACTTAACCGACTGAGCCACCCAGGCGTCCCCACACTGTCTCTTCTTATAGGCACATAAGACCCAGTGAAGAAGTACCATTCGTTCCTTGTTCCATGGAAAGCTCAACTCCATAGGTGCTGGCAATTACGAAAACAGAATGTTAATGTGCCGGGTCGAGGGGAGGGAGTGAAACTGCGGGTGGTAACACCCTGCTCAGTGGGTATAGAGGTGAATATGTAGAGTTGTGATGAAGCAAATCGGGAGCTCTGCCAGCATCCTGGAGCACATAGGCAATCTGAGGTGGAAAGTGCCAGAAAGTCATCAGACAGCGATCACTACCCACTTTGACTGACTCATGGAGGAACACATGATACAGTCTTAGAGATCTACGGTACACCTCTGGAGACTTTGAAGTTCACGTCAGGAAACCGAGGCCGGAGGGCGCGGGCGGTGTCTATTTCTCTTTCGTCATAGAGCCTGACTTTAGAAAAGAAGATGAAGTTTTGAACAGTTAGTTCAGTCAATGGTAGAGGCATAACCAACAGTTTGCTTTCTAAGTGAAGTCCTTCCAAATTATACTTGCTGAAAAAAAAATTCTAGTATATAGAGGAAGAGTGTCCTTTTCCTTGTTAAAGTTACGATTTCGTGATCGCACAATGACGGGAGAGAGGAGTTTATTGTACAAAGAACAGCTGGGAAATACTGCTTCTGGTTTCTTTCTTTCTTTTTTACAATAGTCTATTCACCTTTTTTTTTTTTTTTTTTAGCCATCTGAAATCAGATGGTTGTTATTCCTTCTGTTCCCGTTATTATCTCACAGTTTGGGGATTTTCAGAATTGGTGTTGTAGTCAATGCTTACATTTACCCAGATGACGGCCAGTTTCTCTGACCAAAATTACTTATTGCATGACAGCTCCCCACAGCTGTCTCAGTTAAATGTCTTCCCCAAATCGTTCTTAATAGGGCTTGCAGGGAGGGTGATGCATAGTCTCTCAGTCTAGGAAAGTCTTCATCTTCCCTCAGTCTTGAATAGTGGAACAGCCAGTCAGAATTTTCAATAGCAGCGAATTTCCCTCGGCTCTGAGAGCTCATTCTGCTGTTTTCTGGGCTGTTGTTTTTGAGATTTCTGCTGTCGGTATAATTGTTCCTTTTTTTAGATATGTCTGTTACCCCAAATTCCTTTTAAGATTTTTGTTTTTTGTTTTGTTTTGGTTTGGTTTTGGTGTTCTGCAGCTTAACTTTGAGATGGCTAGGGGCACTTTGTGTATCCTTCCAGAACTTGATGTGTTTCTTCATTCTAAAGATTTGTACCTCGCATTGCTTTTGGAAAAATTATCAGCCATTATCTTTTTTTTTTTTTAATATTTCCTTTTCCTGTTCTCTGCTCTTTCCTTTGAACTCTGATTCTTCTAGACCGATGTCAGCGTTTTTTCTATTCTCGTGTCTCTTAACTTCTTAAGATTTTCTAACTCTCTCTGCTACATTCTGGGTGATTTATTCGTAATTCATTCTCTTCCAGTTCATTTCTTTCTTCAGCTGCGTCTAAGTCACACTTTATTTTGCCTATTGGGTATTAACTTCCAGGATTATATATATTTTTCATTGCATAAGTTCTATTGTGTTCCTTTTCAAATCTGCTTCTTTTCTTAGGGACTTGTCTCTCTTTGTGCTTCCTTGTCTTCTTTTATCTCTCTCCTCTCACTTTATGTATTTTTTTTTTAATTTAGACTCTTAGGCTCAGAGAATTGAATTAAGCATATGTCCCAGATCATAATATTAGCTGCTGCCACGTTTTGAGCTCCCTGGAAAGCAGACAGACCCGAGGCAGAAATCAGATGTGGTGACTTGGTTAGGGATGATCATGGGTTCAACTTCTGGGGGAGGGAAGAGAGGAGCTGGACTGAGCAGAGAGAGAAGCTGATCGGGGATGCCTCCCTGGCGGGAGCAGGGAAAAACTGCTCCTTCAGAGGTGTCCCCAGCAGGACAACCAGTGGGGCCTCTGCAATGTCACATACGGGGTGCGGGCCACCTGGAAAGGGAGGGTAACTTTGGATGGGGCAGCTGTCTTCAGGCAAGGCAATCTCCAAAGTGGGGCGGCTGGCAGCTGAGGGCTTCCCAGCAGCTGAGGGCAAGTCCTTCAAGCCTGATGAGTCCAGGCAGCACCTCACGGTAGAGACTGTAACAGGCAAGGACATATGGCAAGCGCTGTGTGGTTTCTCCACACTCCTGTGAGGTAGGCACCATGACCAACTGTCATTTAGAAGTGAGGAAACTGAGGCACAGAGGGATTAAGTAACTTGCCCAACCACCATAACCCAGGCAATGAGATGGCAGCACTAAGATATAAACAGAGGGCATCTGGTTCTAAAGCCTGTGTCCATCCTATTGCGCTGGAGTCCCTTGGGTCATGGCCTGCTGTCACCTCCCATCCACACAGGAGCTTGTTATTATTCTGTTTCATTATTTTTTCATCCCAATTCCCACTTCTATTCTTCTCTTCCACACATAAATGGCATTATGCTAGAGAGATCACATTCTTCTTATCTTTTTTTAAATTCAACTGCTCTTTTTGTTTAAGGCCCATCTGTGTTAACATCTATGCTCCTATTTTATGTCATCAATCTATCCAATAACTCATCTCTTCAAAAACTTGTATTTTTCAGTCTCTTTCCAATTTGATTTTATTATGTCAAGTTCTGGGGGTAAAGGGGCAATATTCTTGGTTGTTGAATGTTATAGATTCTTGATCACAATGGGTTTGTTTTGTGTGATCACAATGGGTTTTGTTTTGTTTTGGTTTGGTTTTGGTGTTCTGCAGCTTCAACTGTTCCAACGTTTGGTTGTGAGCTCATCTTCCAATGGCCTGGATTAGGGAAGGCCTTCCTAGAGCTATTTTGACATTGATTCTCTCAGATGGCCTTGGATCAATTTTATGTTAATTTCTCAGCTAGAAATTTAACTTCTCACCCCACAAGACTGGTATTCTGATTTCTTATAAGAAAATTTGGCTTTGCCTTGAAACCAACAAGAAATAAGATTGCTTTTGTCTCCTTACGCTTGTGAGCAGATTTTTTTTCTGGTCCCCTTTTTCTCTGTGCATAGCCCTTCAGACATCTGGCTCCAAGCTGGGGTTCCATTACAGCTCCTTCTTGACGGGGTCTTATCAACCACTGCCCAGTGGCTATTGTTGGAACCACCCTCCTCTCCTCCCAGGTCACTCACCTGCTCAAAGAGCATTTGTAGTTCTACTCTCAGGCCCCTTAGGCAATCCCTGTCTTTCCTGTGGGCTCAGCTGACATCTTTAAAAAGGTGTGTTGTATCTTATTCAGCATTTCCAGATATTGTAGTTGGAATGTTGGTCCATTGGCTTAGCGTGTCATGTTGCCTCTCACCTGAACCGTGTGTTCTCTTGCCTGGGCTACATGGAGTGGGACAGGAAGAGCTCACTGACCTGTGTAGCAACAACCTTTTGTTTTTAACTGCTCTACTGAGACATAAGTCATACCATGAAATCACACTTTCAAGCACACAATTTAGTGGAGTTTAGTCTCTTCACAGAGTTGCGCAACCAGCGACGCAGTCCATTTTAGAGGATTTTTATCGTAGCCAAAAACTTGCACCCTTGTGCCATCACTCCCCATCCCTCCCCCCACCAGCCCCCGGCAACCACTAATCTGCTTTCTGTCCTGTGGCTTTGCCTGTTCTGGACATTTCATATCAGTGGAATAATATAATATACGACCTTTTATTTATTGGCTTCTTTCACTCAGTATAAGGTTTCCAAGGTCCATCCACATTGTAGCATTCATTAGTACTTACTTCCTTTTTATTACCAAATAAAATTCCCTTGTGTAGATACACCACATTTTGTTTATCCACGTCAATGGACATTTGGGTTGTTGCCACTTTTTAACTATTAACAATACTGCTGCTATGAACATCTGTGTACAAGATTTTACATGAATATGTATTTTTATTTCATGAATATATATTTCATTTCACTACACACAGGAGTGGAATTTCTGGGTCCTTTGGCAACTCCATGTCCAACATTTTTCAAACTGTTTTCCAAAATGGTTGCACCATTTTACGTTCCCACCAGCAATGTGTGAAGGTTCCAGGCCTCTCTTATTATGCTAGAAGCAATGGGTCCTATGGTGTGTTGAGTTGTAGTTGACTAGACATTCTGACATCTATATCCACTCTTCCACTAGGTGGTTTTCCTTGGATGTTCTATGAGTGCTTCAAATCCAACAAGTTCCAAACAGAACTCATCATCTCTCTGTCTTCCTGTAAATATGCTTCTCTTGTATCCACCAACTTGCCCAATACAGAAATCTGGGAGTCATTCTAGCTGCCCAATCTCACTAATGCCCTCCTTTTAACCAGTCATCAAGGCCTGAGTTTTCTTCTCTTAGAAGAGCTCACAAAGCCATTCTCCTCTGTATCTCACAAATGTCATAGTTATGATTCATTTTCTCACTTAAATTATTGCAATGGCCAGTTTACTGATTTCCCTGCCTTTGTTCTCACCTACCTGCCACCCACCTACCATCCCGTGGGCAGGTGGTCACTGTAAATTGCCAACCGCAAATCCAATCACATCCTTCCTCTGCTTAATCTTTTGATGCTCCCCTATACCTGCAGGACAATTTCCAAATTCTATAGCAGAGCTTCCAGAGCTCTTCAAGATCTGGTGCACACAGACCTCTGCAATGTCTATCTTGCCATTTTTACCACTACACGACCTCTGCCTTCCCAACAATGACCTCTTCTCTGCTTCCCAAACTAGCTCTGCTACCTCAAACAGCTGTTTTCAGTGTATTTATGGATCACAACATTTGAGGTAGGCAGGGCAGAATTTTATTATTTCTAGTTACTGATGGTAAAAGGAGGCTTGGTGAAGACACCTGCCAGAAATTATACCAAAGCTCAGCAAACAGCCTGATGTCATATTGGGGCATTCCGATTCTAAGACACTTAGTATGCCCCCATGCCACTTCCCCCATACTAAGCACAGAGCCCAGACTGAGCTTCCTTTAGCTCTTGGATTTTGTTTTTGTCCCTCTTACTTCAGGTCCTTTATTTTTTATTATGATTTTAAAACTTTATTTAATTCAATTAATTAACATATAGTGTATTATTAGTTTCAGAGGTAGAGTTCAGTGATTCATCAGTCTTATATGACATAACACCCAGTGCTCATTACATCCCATACCCTCTTTAATGCCCATGACCCAGTTACCCCATTCCCCCACCTCCTCCCCTCCAGCAAGCCTCAGTTTCTTTCCTATGATTAAGGGTCTTTTAAAGTGGTATCTCATTGTGGTTTTGATTTGTATTTCCCTGCTGCTGAGTGATGTTGAGCACTTTTTCACGTGTCTGTTGGCCATTTGTATGTCTTCTTTGGAGAAATGTCTGTTCATGTCTTCTGCCCATTTCTTGATTGGATTATTTGTTTTTTGGGTGTTGAGTTTGGTACGTTCTTTATAGATTTTGGACACTAGCCCTTTATACTTCAGGTCCTTTAAATGCTATGCCCATCTCCTCTGCCCATAATGCTCTCTGTTTTGTTGATCACCACATCATCTGACTTTACCACACAAGTGTGTATTTAATTACATGCTTTCTTGTAGTTTTTAATAGTCTTCTGCCGTGACTCCCCATCTAGATGAGGAATGCCCATGATTTTTGCACAATGCCAGGCCATGGTAGGAATTCATGTGATTCCTTTGCATGGATTAGTGATTATTGCATGGTTGCATTTAGCCTCTTTTGCAGACATCTTTCAGCTTTTAGCCATAAGAGTTCCCTGGAAAGCACAAACACTGTATATCTTCTTACGTCAACAACATTCCTACAGTTTCTATTCTTGCCATATTATAATATCCTAGGATCCTGGATTACTGGATATATTGGGATTTGAGGGTCCTGATACATACTTCTTATCATTATTATTTACATACTGATATTTGGAAATTAACTATATGTTGGTCTTTGCATATAATTTAGGAGGGTAAAAGGATCATTTTGTGTCAACTAATTATAGTGAAATTAAAGTAGATTTTCTACTCTGAGTTCACTCAGAATTTTACCAACTCAGAAGCAGACCGTTCTTGACTCTCTGTAATAAACTCCTTTGCTTGTCACCCTCCAACCATATCTTACATCTCACTGGAGTGTAAAGCAGAGGTAGAAATTTCTCATTTCATCAGTCACTGCTTTTCCATTGGTTTATATAGAACTTTTATTTGAGCCTAGTGCTTTAATACTTGGGAGCTTTATTAGTTCTCTTTCACAAAAGTCCCAGGAACTAGATAACAAAGTTTATCAACCTTTGACAGGTAAGAGAAATAAACTGTTCATCTACCATCAATCTACAATTAGAACTTACAACTCCCAAAGCCTGTCTGTTGTTCAGTTTGCTATACTCTCATGGTATACATGTTTTCTCCTTTTTCATTGTCTTTTTGCTATCAGAGTGTTATTTTAAGGAGTTAATCTCCTACGAAATAGTAAATAAAACTTGCTTTTAAAAAATGCAGAGGATTTTAAAAAAATAGTTGCTATTAAATCTCTCAAACAAGTACAAGGTAAAAGTTATTTTGGAATGTTAATTATAAACTTCCTGAAATTCTATGGGATATAATTGAGCTGTCTGACACAGCTCATGGCATTTCATGGGCATTTCAAATGATGCAGAACATAAGGTCTTAACTCATTTATTCCCTGAGTTAGAAGATGCAAAGAATCTTGAACAATGAAGTCTATAATCACCTAAAATTGCCACCATATCTGACTGCTCGTGGTATGGACCAAACATCATCTGCTTGATTGGCGTACCAAATATAGGGAACACATAATAATTGTACCAAAGTTAAAAGGATGGTTCAGTTAGTTGCTCAGCGTCAGCTGAATATTGGCAATCAAACGTTAATTTAAAAATTATCTTAAGATAATGCAACCTATGCAGATGGCTTGGTAATTTACATTACCTGATCATTGATTCTTAACTTTTAAATGGGTCTTTAGTTATCCCATTTTGTGTCACTTTTAAAAAATTCCTTTCACCACCAATACCTTAATGGAGAAATCCCTTGATTTTTTGATTTGTGGAAGATTTGCAAGAAATGCTCACAAACATCTGTGTTCACACACACACACACATGCACACACAACATCAATTCACATTGTCTAATGATTGCCCCTAAACAATTCTCTTATCCATGAACTAATGGCATTGTGTGTGTCAGGTAGAACTCATATCTTCACAAAACAGAACTACGTTGCCTCCAGAATTTCAATTTAAAAAAAAAAATAATCTTTGTGATTATGTGCATATTCAACAGGTGACATTTAGAAAATGTGAAGCACTTTCACCAAGGAAGTCCTTTGGAGTAAGTCATTTCATACCTTTCAAGCTCCAAGAATACAAATAATGCTCTGAGTTGCAGTTATGTTAAGAAGTATTCTTTGGTACTTGCTCCAGCTAAGATTGTTAACTTGGAACATTGAGCTGTTGAATCAGGTGACTTGATCTAGAGCAGCACTGTCCAACAGAAATATAATGGAAGTCACAAATGTGAGCAACATGTATAAGTTTAAATTTTCTACATAGTCACATTTAAAAAGTAAAATATATATATATATATATATATGACATTAGTTTTAATGATACATTTTATTTAGCATACTATATCCAAAATATTATCATTTCAACATGCAATAAATATAAAAATAATGGAGCCATAATTGAGCCAATACTAAGTCTATGAAATCCTGTGTGTAATAACACCTGTACAACACCTGTCCATTCCGACTAACCACATTTCTGGTGCTCAGTAGCCACCTGCGCGATGCTGGATTGCTTAGGTCTAGAGCTTCTCTTGCCTTTCTTTTTAGTAACAACAACAAATCAAGACTGGCTTTGTCTTTCATGTGCCAACAGTTCTCATTAAAAAAGATGCCCTACCCTACATCAGTTAACAACTTCAATAAAAAACCAAAAAGAAACAAAAAAAAATCTGTTCTCTCAGTTTGGTGCCAATAATGGGGCTCAGGCTTCCATACTTGCAAAAATATGACCAAAAGGATAGCCATCAAATCACTAATTCCATCCTTGTCTTCCCTCTCAAGCAAGCAAACAAAAGAACAACCACCATAAAACCTGTCTGAGTTGTCTTGGAACCAGGGCCTGGGAATCTCCATACTGTCCTGCTGTTAGAGAAATAGCTACAAAGGAGGAGCAGGAAAGAACTGGGTGTGATTCATCAGCCTCAGGCCCGAGGGCAGAGACTGAAAACCCATGCTATGAACTAAGACAGAAGTCATAGTTGGAAGGTTGGTTGAATTCATTGTCGTCTGGGTGTTCTGCTTTCTATCTTTTCCTCCCATGGAGAAGCACTGCTCCCAAAGTACACCCACCTGTGCAATGCAGTATTCGGTGGAGGGAAATGTACTTCCTGATTTCATGCTCCACGGCATTAAGATTGAGAGGCCTGTAATTTAACCCAAAGTGGAGCAGCCACAAATGCTCTTCTTTTTCACATGTAAATATTGAATCCCTGTTAGGAACATGCTCTACGACGTGCCAGAGTCCTGCCTTAGCATCATGGGTTTCACAGATTAATTACAAATTGCTGAAGAGGCAGGAGCTGCTGTGGCCCGGTTCATTAGGTCATGGACATAAGACTGTACCCTGACGACCTGTCTCCTGCACTCCTAAGCAAGGGGAAAAGGGTGAAGTTAGGGATGGAAGTGTTCCAGGGGTTGGGACTAGACATACATTTGGGGTGTGGTACAGTTCTTGTATAAGTGGGCAGTTCGATGTGATTAGAGTTAAAATGTGGGGTAAGTAATTTATCATTGCTCAGCTCATCTCTCTACATGTATAAGAAAGAGAAGCACAGGAGAAATTAATTGGAAGGGAAACTCTCAAGTCAAAGAAATTGGTCATACCCAGGTTGAGACCTAACAGAATGACACAGAATTTGGTTTGTCTCTGTTCCTTGTTTTATTCATTTTGTTTTAGAACAAGGCCCATCTGCTGTGCTGTCAATGTCTGTTTCCTCGAGTGGCAACACCTCTGTTTGTTACCCATCCTGATGGGCAATGGAGAAGAATGGCCTCGGGTATTTTTGCCATCTTAAAACACGATCATAATGTGTCCATACTTTCTTGAGTGGTTAGTGCAATGCACACTGTTTGGGTGATACTTCAGGTGATTTTAATTTTATTTTAACTCTTTGATCCTCCCATCTGAATATAAGAGATAAAGAAAAACACAAAACCCAACTTTCATATAGAAAGATGTCTTGATAAGTGGGTACTCAGAGTCAAGATACTTGGTTTGACAAAGGATTCATTTCTGATTAGCAATGTATTTTGTGAAAACAGAATTGAAATTAGAATTGTTCTAGAAATAATAAGAGCAAACCCTTTATCTAAGCACATGTATCAGGTACTTCTTATTCTAAGTGCTTTGCATTGTATTAGCTTTAATTCTTACAACAGCCCTCTGATGTAGGTACTCTTTGTTCTTCTCTTTTAGAGATGAGAAAGCATAGGCACAGAGAGGTTAAGTAACTTGTTCAAGGTCACTCAGCCTGTAACTTGGAGCTGGGATACAAAATCCAGGCAGGCTGGAACCAGAGGCAGACCCCCAACTGTCTCTGTAATGTGTGGTCATCATACCCATGGGTGGGCAGAATAGTATTTCTATAAAGTGCCTAAGTTGGAAGTCCTATTGGTCTTTTAAAAAACTTCCTCTCTGTGTCCCAAACTGCTATCAGTAGAGTCCCTCCTTCCAATGAACATAATCTCCAAGGAGCCCTAATGAAGCGCAAATATTATCAGAAAGGTGTAAAACCTAGCATCGTTTACATAGTAGCACACAGCTTTGATAACAATTTAAAAAACTCATTTCACTATAAGGAATAGAATCCTGAGGAAATTGAATACAAGATAAGTTTCTTAGGTTGGGAGGAGAGATCCAGAAACATATAGAATTGTCATAAAGCTATCAAAGAAGAAAAAGATAAAGGAAAAACAATGCAAATAAGCAAAGATTAAGATAGGACCCTTTCATCTATATATTTAGCCAAAACTTTACTCTGTCAAACCCAGCAAGGCATTAAAAACTCGAATCCAATGAAGATTAAACAAAAAGTAGAAGACAATTAACTCTTAATCCAAGCAACTCATTTTTGCATTTCTCAATGTTTATATTCAAAGATATTGTAATGTAATCATAGCAAACATATTTTGTACATACACAGACCAAGCTCTGTTCTAATCACGTGCTTGGATTATTTTATTGAATCCTCACATAAATCCTGTGCAAAAGATGGTCTCATTATTCCCATTATACAGGTGACAAACCTGAAGCTCTTGATTTTACCACAATCTAAATTGTATAGGATATGCAAGATCACTTTCATAAGGTAAAACTTAGTAGACTCAGCTAGTCAATAATAATGAAAAAATGGTTAAAGTATCATTAAGATCCTCTATTTCTCTTCAGTGTCCATTTGAAATCTGATGCCTTTACACAAGAGCCATTAACCTGCCCTTTTGACTACAGCATTGTTTTTAAAATTAGGAATCCTTGTATCAGAAAAGTTTATAGGGTAGGAGAGGGATGGCGTAAATTTTTTGTATTGTATCTTTTTACTTTCCACTTTCTCTTTTCCCATCCTTAAAAACTGATCAATAGCCAGAATGCCCTTAAAAAGTTAGACTTTAAAATTGAGTGTGAGAGTTAATTACAATTAAACACCCTGCAATTGGTTCATGTGGATGATCACAGACCACTTCATAGAATCTAATTCAGAGGTAGATGGCCCCTGAGGCTCTGGAGGGGCACGGATCATCTTGCAGTTCTTCTAAAATAAGAGTTCTCCTCAAGAGGAAGAACCTTCCCTTTTAAGTTTAGCTTCCTTTGGAAATCAACTGAGTCCCCTTGAAAAATACCACTATTGCAACACGGGATATAATTTTTTATAGGGCGATCTCTTGGGTCATTATTTCAATGGTTCTTAATCTTTTGGTATCATACACTCCACAGAGAAACCTCATGAAATTTTAAAAAGATTGCCTCCCAAAAAGGTACAAATTGGGGAATTTTATAGACCTACTGAAGCCTATGCATGCTGTACCCTCTGTCAGATATCATATACACAAATTAAGACCAACTGAGTTACACCAAAGGCTAGGCTAAGAGATACTGTCAGGGGGTTGGGGATGTATCTATGAAACATCTAAATTCACAAAACAAGAACATTCCCAACTCCTAGTCAGATGTTGGATTCTATCATGAGAAACATTTATTTTAAAAGTCTCCTAGAACAATAGAGAGAAATTACCTCTCCAGCACCTCACCACTGGCCTCCCCTTCATTGTACAGTGATGAGTCTTTTTTCAGTGAGTCTCTCTCTTAGGAATATATACAAGAGAATAAATCATGTTCACCTGTAATATCAGGGGAAAGGGATGTTGCTAATTAAGAGCGGGGCAATTCGAACTTCTTCTTAGCCCTGGGGAGGAATACCCAGGTGTGCTGAGACAGATACGCTCGGAGGAAGAAAAAGAGATGCCTATAGTCAAACACACAGCACTAGGCTTCTTTCGTGAATTGATTTTCCCACTGGGTGACATCCTGGCAATTTCTGTTGCCCAACCAATGATGTAACTAAGTAGATGGAGCTGAAAGCCGGGTCAGATAAAAAAAAAAAAAGTTTAATCTAACAACAGCAGCCTTAGTCTTTGCTGTGAAGGGAAGCTGATTTAACAGGCAATAGCAGATTAAATAGGAAGCTGAAACAGGGAGAAAAATCATATTAAACCATTAAAAAAATGAAGATAGAAGAACATCACAATGCCAATTATTTGGAGAAAAAGCACAACATTACCATAGAACTTTCAACAATAAGATAAATGATATCTGCTTTAGATTACAAAAATAGGTCTTTTGTTCTCTGTATATATTTTCAGTTAAATGCTATTGTTTAATTAATAGACTATAACTTCATGCATTAAAGAAAAGCATAAGGTCATATGATTGTCTTAGACCACGGACTTACTTCAGAATCTCAAAAAATGAGGACAGCCAATGTGTTTCAAAGTTTGGACGGTAAGCCACCTAGGTTTGAATTACCTGTGGTATTTAAAAAATTCAGATTCTTAGGCCCCACTGACCTGTTGAATCAAAAATGGAAGGGTAAAGTTTGGGAATCTGCATTTTAACAACCTCCTTTAGTAATACTAAAATTTGAGAACTGCTGATTCGTGCCCTTACTTGGAACTCCCCAGAAAATGTCATCATAAGAAAGTGGCTCTCCCTAGAAGCACCCTTTTCTCCCCCTTTATAGACTGGGATTTTTCTCCTTTGTTCACTCTCCCTCCTCCCCATCACTAAAAGCCCTTTTTGCTTTTTGGGAGATCCCACACTCACGCTTACCCTGTTCTTCACCCTAATGACAGCCCAGCATGGTTTCTGTAGGCTGAATACAAGTGAAGGAGGAGAGAGGTCTGCATTCCCAAATCTCACTGTTGCTACTTCCTCTTGATGAGGCTCCCATCCCGTTACCAGTCCCAGCTCTCACACTCCATGCAGCCCTCCATCCCACCCCCTGTTGAAACCCTGGATTCAGGACGCTGACACAAAAGGAATATTTTACATCCAAAGACCCACCCATCCCTCCTCCAGGTACAACATCTAACTGGACAAAGAAAGAAGGAGGAGGCAAGGTCGTAGAAATGAATCTTTAAAATCCCTTTTTGTTCCGTCACTATTAAGGCTATAGTGAAATAAATTCATTCCCAAGGGAGAGAGAAAGACTGGAAGCAACAGGACATCACAAAATAAAGGACGAATAAGACATCCAATTCTTGTAAAGAGGTGGCCAGAGAATCCAAGCTTGACCAAAACTGCCATCAGGGTGTCTGCTGGGAACAGGGCTCTCGTCTCCATCCCCACATCCAATGTCTTGCTTCATAGTCCCAGCCCTCAATTCCTGCTAATCCTATCACCCCATCGTCACACTCCATGCTTCAGCTGGCAAGATGACTCGGAAGAATTTGGAGGCCATCCAACCCATTGCTCAGTGGGGAGTGGCAAGGCAGGAGTGGGCAGGGGGCCTTTTCTCCCAGGATGGAAATGCTCTGTTGTCACAGGAGGAGCTCTGAACCTTTTCCTACGGAGACCCCTCTTCAAGACACTAGAATTCCATTAGTCACATCTCACAGAGCAGATTTAATACGAGTTTTACAGTCTTCTGTTGGTCAGCCTGCTATCGAGCCAACATGTAGCCATTCACACTCATTCAGATTGCATATGTGAAATTAATATCAATTTTCTGAATAATCAAATGGTTTTATCATGACCAATCTGTGTTCAGTAGCCTCTCATCTTAGAGGTCAGTGGTGGTGTGCTAAAAACCTTTGAGCTTTGGATGCAAAGAAATCTCAATTTAAATCAAGTTCTGCCAAGTACTAACTGCATGATTTGGAACAACTTATTTAGTCTAACAGAGCTTTGGTTTCCACATCCATGAAATGAGGAAGATAATTATCTGGAATGGGTTCTTGTGAGGTTTTAATTAACCAATATTTATTGAACTCTTCAACGTAGACCGTGTGTCTTGGGGAAGATCCACAGGCAAACAAGCAGCTCTGTTTCCATGTGCTAAGTGCTCTGATGGAGCCTGGGGCGGGGAGGTGAATAAAGACCTACCTAAAGGAGGTGGTGAGGGAGCTGGGGGTGGTTGAAATGGGTTAAGGTGGTCAAAAGGTACAAACTTCTAGTTATCAGGTCAGTTAAGTCCTAGGGATGGAATGTACAACATAACTGTAATCAACAAAGCACATTGCGTATTTGAAAGGTGCAAAGAGTAAATCTTAAAAGTTCGCATCACAAGAAGAAACACTGTAACTATGTTTGGTGATGGATATTAACTAAAGTCATTCTGGCAATCATTTTGTGATAGACGCATATATCCAATCATTATTTTCTACACCTAAACCGAATACAATGTTATATGTCAATTATATCTCAAAGAGAAAAAAAGCTATGGGACCATCTGGGAGAAAAATCTAAATTGTTCTTGGGAGGAAGGAATGCTCAGGGAAGGCCTTGCAGAGGTGATACCTAAAAAGAAGTTGGTGTTCGGAAAAAGGGGATGGACTTGAAGACAGGTTTCCCGGCACAAAATGGACAGCAAGAACAAGGCCTGGGGGCTACCCAACCAAGGCGCTTTGGAGACCTGCGTGTATGCGGTGGGGAGGAGCAAAGAGGTGGAGACTAAGCTTCCAGGTGGTGGAGGTGAGAAGCACTCAGACCAGGAGGGCATTTCCTGTGCCAGACGCCATGAGGTTCATGCCCTGGAGACAATGGGAAGCCACTGAATGGTGTCCCACAGAGAAAAGACACCCCCTGGTTTTGAGTTTAGGAAGATCATTCTAACTAGAGTGAGGATTAGCTGTCCCGTAAAGTATCCGACACTTAGCAGTTTCCAATCAGTGATCACTGCTATGATTTATTAAATCATTTGCCTCTTACAGATTAAAATAACCCATGTGTTCTGTCTCAAGAGTATTTTCCATGTGCATCTTTCCTTACTGAGGTATTGTGTGTACCTTACTGAGGTGTTGTGTGCTTGCCATAAATTATGTTATTGGCATTCTACTCATCAACAGGAGTAGTGAAAGCAGTTCTAAATAATATAACGACTTAACATGAGAAAGACAGCTCCCTGCCTGTTGATGTTGTTCCAAATAGACCCAGGATTTAATGCACAGGGGCTTCTGGCTCTTTCTAAGGCTATCATGGTAAGAACCGCTGCAATTCAGACTGGTGTTTTAAGTACTCGACTGTTTGCAGCAATAGCCAGGAAGGCTGATTGATTGCTCTCATTACTCATGTTTGTAACCTAAACTTGTCACCTTTCTTCTGCCGTTCGCAGAAGAGGTAAAACCTCACGCATAAGCCTCAAGCAGAACGAACCCACAAAGACCCAGCTGCAGATGGAAACATGCAAGCCTAGAAATTCCAAAGCTATTTTCTTGTCTTCTTGTGATGCTAGGCAGCTCTGCGTTAGTGTCAATAGGACAGAATTGCTTTTGGCCATGATTTTTTTTAAATTTTGAGGCTGAAAATGAATTCCCTCTACCAGGGCACCACTTACAGTATGTTGAGGAGAAAAGTGGTCAGGTCGTTTATTTTCTCCAATAAAGTTCATAAGAAATGGGCTTGCATCATTGAGCATCTTGATTCTTTGGAAAATGTGTTAGAATCGTCTATTAGCTTTGCAACATTAGGCACAAACAGTAAGCATCCCAAGAGAGATCCATGTGAGTCACTGACCATCACCAACAGACAAGCAAGAACGTCACCTGAGTCCCATCTGCTTCCTTGTGAGTCACTCCACAGCGAAGGAACTGCTAAGTTAAAAAGAGGATAGCACTTGAGAACCCCCACCTATTATTATTATTATTATTATTATTATTATTATTATTTGCACAGATCTGCCTCAATGTGTAAATCCCTCAGGGCTCCCATACTAACCTTAGTGTTATCTTGAAAATGTGCATTTTCTGTTTTTTTTTTTTCAGTTTTCCCTTTTTTTGTGACTATTTGAGGGTGGCCACATTCATTCACAGGCATTTTGAAATGTGTACCAAGTGCTTTTTAAACATTTAAAACATTAAGTAATATGAATGTAACCAATAAAGGTCTGTTATTTTTTTGAATTAAAAAAAAGATAGCTCTGCATGTTGAAAAGATCTAAAAAGATATGAAAAGATTTCTGGGATTATTTGTAAAGATTTGTTTATTTTCTTTTTTGGGGTGCTAATTTTTTTGTTAATAAGGGTACTGCTACCAATGATAATAATATTTATTGGGTGCTTTCCATGTCTCATGAATGTACCAATACTTGCTTTACATTTATTAATATTAACTCTCAACCATAGCTTACAGAGCGGGGAGCTATGACATACAGACATTAAATAACGTGCTCAAGATCAAAACATGGTGGGAGCCACTGACTTACTGGCTCCAGGTTCTCTTCTCTTAACTATTATGCTATGCCACAGTAAAAACCAAAATAAAATACGTGTGCCTGACCTCGAGAAGAGAAAATTCTAGCTGTGGAGAAAGCCATGTGTACATAAAAATATTGATTAATAATATGAAAAAATGTAAGAGTTGACAAAAAGCAGATGCCCAATGAATAGCAGAGTCGATAAAAATTCAAAAGTAGGCATGATTCCAGCAAACTGGAGGGGTCCAGGAATGTTTATGGTTTGGAGACTGAATTGGCTGTACAAGGATACAAGAGCGTGGAGGACCCTGCAGGGAGGGTGACTGAGGGCGGGAATGTCCCTGGTGAGCCTGGGGAGGGGGGAGTAAGGTAAGATGGTCAGGCGGGGTCGGTCTGTAAGATGCCTTGAATGTCGGGGTATTTGCCTTTGCCCAACGTGAAGACTCACCGGTCTCAGGAAGAGGCTTTCTGATGTTGAGAGATCACGGGCTTCAGAGTCAAAAGTCCTACACTCAACCCCATATACAATGTGGGACCTGGGGCCAGTTACTTCATCTCTCTACACTTCAATTTCTGTAAAATGCCAATTGAAATTAAAATTTTCACCTTGCAGGGTACTTTATGGATTCAAGATCATTTGCATGCAGCATAGAATCATGTGCTCCACACATAGTAGCTTTTCAATAAACAGCTGCTATCTTTATCTTAGTTTTAAGGCACATTGTTGCAATGATGTCTCCAGTCTGAAAAAAGCTTTTGATCTTTTTGCATGTAATTTCCCTCAGGTGGAGATGGTGTACTCATTGCAAAAGAAAATCTGCTTCCTTATTTTTTCTAAACAAGAATTTATTTTTTTCTACTGTAAATGTGCAAAAGAAAAAATTGTTCAGAATCCAAACGCTCTAATAGTAACATTTTGGTGTGTTTTCTCTCATTTGGTCTTCTCTAAGGGTGATACTCTTTTATTCACCATGATCATAGGATGTATATAATTCTTGACCTTAATTTTTTAAGGTATGTGTTGCTTTTGCTAAACCATATTGCAAAGATTGGTGATTTACGTTACCAGATTCTGTTCTAATTATCTTCAGCTGTTTTCAAAAATAAAATTTCACCCAAAAGTTGGAGATTTTCCATATTAATGGGAAAAACACCTTTAAAAAAAATTCCAACAAAGTATAAGTGGATTGTTCTATTCCTCCAAGAAAGTTTCTAGACTAATAAGAAACAATCCCTGCCTTCACCCTCAAGGAGCTTCCTAGGGCAGATAAAATAAGGTTACAAATGATATAAAATGATACATTGCAGGACCTGGGTACAATTTCAGTATGTTTCCAAAGCTGCTTTTGTACCGTGTTGAACGTTGTTGGATGTCTTGGGGGAAGCACCGCCCCCCCACCATGTTTTCACAGAGGTGCTTCCACTCAGTTGGACGGATCCATCAAGCGGATATGCTAAAAATCTCTTCCATTATTTTACAGTCTTTCTCCCTCCGCCCCCCCCCCCCCCCCCCCCCCCGCTTTTGCCTGGTGAGAAAGTATCTGGGCTTCCCCACTCATCCACTCTGCCTGTCATTTCTGGCCACTCAGTGAACATTTTGTAACCTGCGATAGAAAGGAAGGCTTTGAAAACAGAACCTAGTTCTTTTTTTAGTGATATACAATGTTGACAGAAATATACTCCAGAGGAATTTAATGCAGCTTTTTTTGGTTCCTGGCACTGCTTCTTTAGTGCATCAGTAAGTGAAAAATGAGCACGGGAAACTCCTGACAGTAGTCAGAGGAGCGGGGAGCCTTCCCCTCAAAGCCAACGATTAGATTCTACTGTACAAACAGGGAAATGTCTCTGAACTCCTCACCTCTGAAAGGTAAACACCAAGAAGGAAATACTCCTCCCACGTGCTTTGAAGCATTCACCTTGTAAAAGGAAAAAAAGGACTTCTTTAAAGAGTTCTTCATGCAGAGAGAAGAGGAAGTTCTTTGAAGTCCAGGATAATTTTGGGTCACCACGAAACCAACTATGCTTCTAGCTACAAGCAATCCTGACCTTTTGGACCAAAAACAATAGAACCACAACCGGGTTATTTCTTCGTCAGTGCGTCTCCAGGGAAGTTACAAAAAAACTATAGCCACCCAAGAAGCAGCTGTCTTTACCCCCTCTCCCAGCTCCCTGCCATTCCTTAGCTGAAAGGTAAACCACCTCCAGTGGTGAGAGTAAAATAAATACATGGCAATTTTTTTTTCTCCTCTAAAAATATAATTGTATGAGAGAAAAGATCCGCTTTTGTGAAGTTAACAGATCCAGATCATGTAACATGTCTTTTCTCTTGATTAATTCAGTACTCAAAGCCAGGACCCAAGGGTTAAGTACCCCCTCTGATTTAAATTTAAATGGTAAATTAAATAGTTTATTGAAGGATGTTTATAAAAACGGTCCACAAAGACAGCTGGAAAATTCCCAAGAGGAAAGGCCACTTGGGCAATGTCCTATTGATTCTTCTATTTATCCAAATGGTTCTCCGGACCAAAGCTCAACAGCCTACAGAGCTAATTCAATCCTCGACATTATCTCTCCCTCAGAGATTCTGAGCTACAGTGATGGGCACCATTTTTCTGCTCAGTCACAGCGAGGAGAAGAGCGTCTTAAGCCTCTCAAAGACCTACGTATGGGTTTGGATGTTTACACCAGAAACTTTGAAACTGAAGTTTCGGAGGAATGGAAAGCCAAATATTTTTATTTTATTATACATAGTTATGAAACTACTTCTCTTCTAGAAAGGATATGTTTTATTTTGACAAAGAAAAAAGTATGTGTGTGGCTTCCAATCTTCTCCGGCTTCTGTCTATGGCTCTGCCAATTGGCTTGGTTGGCATGGAGCTAAGGACAAGGTAGTGGAACCATTTGCCCCATGGGCCAGATAGCTTTGACTCATGTGAAATGACTGTCAGCACACCCCCTCATCATGGGTAGGAGTCTCTCATTGTCACAGGGATGGTGATGAATCTGGACAAATAGAATAAATATGGATTTTTTTATAATTTCATAAAGGCTTAGGACTTTATGAAGTCTATGATAGGTCAATGGTATCATCTCTGCTTTTAAAAATACAAAACACTATGTAAATAGGCCACTAGATACATGTTGCCTTATGCTTGAAGACTTCACAGAAAAATTCTCAAAACCTTCCTCAATGTCCAGGAATTGCTACAAATGATGTGGTCCCCCTTTCTTATATCCTAAATCTCAGGAGAATATCGTAAATCCACACAATATAGCCATAGGACCAATAAAACTACACACTTTAGATAGCAGATAGGGCCTATACAGGTCATTCCATCCCAAGATATGGTTCAAATTGTACATATAAAGAGGTTCGACATAAGTTTTAAATTCAATAAATATTTGTGGTTGATTATATGCCAGGCACTCTCTTTTCTCTTGTGGAGAAAGATTAGGAGCTCCGATGAAAATATGGATGATCAATTCACAAAGGTTTACATGAGTTAAGTAAAAAATACTCCATGGATATTTTCTGAGCCTCTTAGAATAATAAAGAGGGATTTAATTTTGAGGCAGTTGCTCAAAACACCAAGAATGTGAGAGATGGAATACCAACTAAACAGAACAATGATTTAGTCCTACATGACATCCTTATTAGTCTATTTTATCTCTTATATCCAATTTTATTCACACTGTTGCAAATCGAGATCTTTATTTCTCATGGTTATGCAGAGTTTTATGTCATTCGAGTCCCATAACATCTTTTGGGGATAGGTATTTTTACTCACATCTTACAAATGAGGGAACTGAGCCTCACAAAGCATAATAATTTTCTCACAGTAAAGTAGCTAATAATCGGTAGAACCAAAACTTGGGCCCAGTTAATCCAAATATAAATCCTGTCAATTCTCCCTTAGATCATTCTAGTCACTCTGCAGGTATTTTCCAATGACAAATAGATTATATTCCAATACTTTGTTTTGGAATTTAAATCTGAATTTAATCTCTGTAGAAACTATGTTATAAATGGCAGTAAAATTCCTGTCTAGTTCAGGAAAGACAGTTTAAACTGCAAGATGCAAATGAATCATTGCAGACTCGTTAGACAGAATTCTGGGATCTGGAAATAAGAGACTTGTAATGATAGCCCCTCACTACACGAGTTATTTGCATTTTTACAAAAAGTACTTTATATGCCACAATGAAGCTATAATTGATGAAATTACATGTGATATTTAGGACAGAAGTGGAAAGCAAACAGCTAGTATGGGAAGAAGATAGTTTAGGGCTTAGAAATCTACCACCAAGGTCACTTCCACTTAAGATAACTCCTGATTTCCATAGCTTCTTTTCTTCCTCCACTTAAGAAAAAAAATGCAAAACATTAACGGAAATATAGAAAAGTACACAAAATATAAATATACCTCAATGAATTACCATGAATTGAAAACCCATGTAAATTCCTCAATGTTCAAGAAGTAGGACCTTGCTCAAACTTTGGAAGCTCCTTTGTACCATCTCCTGCTCAAAGCACTTGCAGTCCCCTAACGGAAACAATATTCCAACTATTTTTATAGCAATCCCTTGCTCTTTTTTTTTAAAGATTTTATTTACTTATTTATTTATTTATTTATTTATTTATTTTTTTATAGCAAGTGTGTGAGTGGGGGGATGAGCAGAGGGAGAGGGAGAATTTCAAGCAGACTCCGTGCTGAGCACAGAGCCCAATGTGGAGCTTGACCTCACAACCCTGAGATCATGACCTAAGCCAAAATCAAGAGTCGGAGACTTAACCGACTGAGCTACCGGGTGCCCCAACAATCTTTTGCTCTTCCTAACTATGCATACATCCCTAAATCTTTTACTCAAATTTTGCCTATTTGTTAAATTTTACATAAATAGGATCATGCAATAAGCATTTTTTAGAGTCTAGCTCCTTTTGATCAACATTATTTTGTGATATGAACTGTTTTTGAGCAGAGTTTTAATTCATTTATTTCCATTGCTATATAAACTCCACAGGACATGTATCAATGGTTCTGAAATTGCTTTGGGGTTTTAACAAGTAAAAAAATCCTAAAATGAGCATTCTTGCTTATGTATATACTCTTTCACTGAGTATATACTAAGAAGTGGAGCTGTGGGTTGTAGTGAATGTAAATGCTTAATCTTAATAGATATTGCCAAAATGTTTCTAAGGTGGTTGTACCAATTTTCACTCTCAGATACAATGTATTAGAGTTCCAGTGTATAGAGTTTCTGTCTTTGTCAACGCTTGGTAATGTCCGTTTTTAAAATATTAGCCATTCTGGTGAATAAATCATGTCATATAATAGTGGTTTTAATGAACATTTCTGTGATTACTAAGGAGGTTGAACACATTTTATAAATTTACTGGCCAGTTGGATCTTTTTTTAAGAAGTGCCAGTTGAAGTCTTTTGCCCCTTTTGTATGGGTTCTATGTTTTTTACATACTTGATTTGTTGGAGTTCGTTATACACTGAATCTTGGTTAGTTACACCTGCTGCAAAATCTCTTCCTGCTCTGTGGCTTGCATTTTTACTTTCTGTATCTTTTGATAAAGAGACGTTCTTAAATTTAATGCAATCTAAGTTTTTAATTTTTTCCTTTATGGCTAGTAGTTTTTATATACTATTTAGAAAATCTTTATATATCAATGAAAACATTTCCCTAGGGGCACCTGGGTGGCTCAGTCATTAAGCATCTGTCTTCGGCTCAGGTCATGATCGCAGGGCCCTGGGATCGAGCCCCACATCGGGCTCCCTGCTCGGCGGAGAGCCTGCTTCTCCCTCTCCCTCTATCTACTTATGCTCTCTCTGTATCTCTCTGTCAAATAAATAAATAAATAAAACCTTAAAAAAAAAAAAATTTCCTTATATGACCTTCCAGGTGTAGCTGCTCAGTACAATCTGCCTGGAATAACTTTTTGCGTATGGTAAGAGATAGGAGTCAAAAATGATTTTTTGCCCTATAAACTATCAATTGACCCAGTACCGCTTGTTGAAAAGACCACCTTTCCCCCACTGCTCTACAGTTTAACATTGTCAAAAACAAGTGTCCAATCGTATATCTGTTTCTGAGCTTTGTATTTAATACCATTCCCATGTCTTTGTGACGTTAGACTATCTTAATTACTACATCTTTATAAATGTGTCTTGATATTTATTACAGCAAGTTCTCTCATCTACTTCTTTAACTCATTCTACTATTGATCTTTCTTTTCTTTGTATAATTCTTTCAGAATCACACACACACAGAGTTTGTAGTTGGTCAGAATTGGAGAGAGAGAACATTTTTTATAATATTCAGTCTTTCAGTGATATGTCCCTCCATTTATTTAGGCTTTTAATTTTTCTCAGGAGTTTTTTGAAGTTTTCAGTGAAGGGAACTTGCACATATTTTTTCAGATTCATTTTTATATATTTCATGTTATTAATGCTATTATAAATTTTATATTTTTTAAATTCTACTTTCTGTTTCTTATATATAGAAATGCAAATTGATTTTAACAGCTTTATTTTTAAAAAGATTTATGTATTTATTTAAGAGAGAGAGAGAGCACACACAGGGGAAGGGGCAGACAGAGAGAATCTTCAAGCAGACTCCCTGCTGAGTGCTGAGCCCGAGGTGGGGCTTGATCCCATGACCCATGAGATCATGACCTGAGTTGAAACCAAGAGCAGGATGCTCAACCAACTGAGCCACCAGGTGCCCCGAATTTAACAGCTTTAATTCACATACACTAAACTGTACTTATATTTAAAATGTACAACTTGATAAGTATCGACATTTGTATACAGCTAAGAGACTATCGCAAAATCAATAGAGTGAGCATATCCATCACTCTCACAAGTTACCTTGTTTCTTTTTGTAACTCTCCTATCCCCTCCCTATGACCTCCAATCCCTGTTTGAGCACTGGTTTGCTTTTTTGGACTATAGATGAGTTGGCGTTTTCTAGAATTTTTTTTTAAGTTTTTATTTAAATTCCAGTTAGTTAACATACTGTGTTAATATTAGTTTCAGGTGTACAATATAGTAATTCAGTCCTTCCGTACAACACTCCTTGTTCATCACCACAAGTGTACTCCTTAACTCCCATCACCTGTATCACCCATCCCCCACGCACCACCCCTCTGGTAACCAGCAGTATGTTCTCATAGTTGAGTCTGTTTCTTGGTTTACCTCTCTCTCTTTTTCCCTTTGCTCATTTGTTTTGTTTATTAAATTCCACATATGAGTGAAATTATATGGTATTTGTTTTTTCTCTAACTTATTTTGCTTAACATAATACTCTCTAGTTCTATCCATGTCATTGCAAATGGCAAGATTCCATTCTTTTTGATGGCTGAGTAATATTCCATTGTGTATGTATACTGTATCTTCTTTATCCATTCATCAGTTGATGGACACTTGGGCTGTTTCTGTAATTTGGCTATTGTAGATAATGCTTCTATACACATGAGGATGCATCTATCTCTTTGAATTAGTATTTTTGTATTCCTCGAGTAAAAACCTAGTAGTGCAAATGTTGGATTATAGGGTAGTTCTATTTTTAACTTTCCGAGGAACCTCCATACTGTTTTCCACAGTGGCTGTGCTAGTTTGCATTCCCACCAACAGTGCAAGAGGCTTCCCCTTTCTCCACATCCTCACCAACATGTCTTGTTTCTTATGTTGTTGACTTTAGCCATTCTGACAGGTATGAGGGGACATATCATTGTAGTTTTGATTTGCATTTCCCTGATGGTGAATGATGGTGAGCTTCTTTTCATGTGTCTGTTGGCCATCAGGATATCTTTTTGGAAAAATGTCTATTCATGTCTTCTGCCCATTTCTTAATTGGATTGTTTTATGGGTGTTCAATTTTATATGTTCTTTCTATATTTTGGAGACTAACACTTTATCACATATGTCATTTGCAAATATTTTCTCCCATTCCATAGGCTGCCTTTGTTGATTGTTTCCTTCACTGTGCAGAAGATTTTTATTTTGAAGAAGTCCCAATAGTTTTTCGCTTTTCTTTCCCTTGCCTCAGGATACATAGCTAGAAAGAAGTTGCTATGGCTGATGTTAAGTCAGTTACTACCTGTGTTCTCCTCTAGGATTTTTATGGTTTCAGGTCTCACATTTAAGTTTTTAATCCATTTGGAATTTATTTTTATTATATGGTGTAAGAAAGTGATCCAGTTTCATTCTTTTGTATGTTGCTGTCCAGTTTTCCCAATACCATTTGTTGAAGAAACTCTCTTTTTCCCATTGGATATTTTCTCTTGCTTTGTCAAAAATTAATTGACCATATAGTTAGGGGTTCATTTCTAGGTTTTCTTAGAATTTTGTTATTAATGGATTCATACAGTATGTATTTTTTTATCTGGCTTCATTCACTCACCATTATTATTTTAATATTCATTCATGTAGTTTCATATAATAATCATCCATTATATTGTTGAGGAATATTGCATTGTATGGATATACCACAATTTCTTTATCTATTTACATGTTGGTGGGCCTTTGAGTTGTTTCCAATTTGGAAGTATTATAAATAGAGCTGCTATGAACATTTATGTACAAATCTTTGTATGGACATATGATTTCATTTTTCATGCATAGTTACCTCTTAATGGAATGGATGGAGTGTATGGTACGCATATGTTCACCTTTTAAAAAGTATCAAACTGGTAAAAAAAAAAGTATCAAACTGGTTTTGCATATCAGAATCATTTTGTATTATTCTACAAGCAATGCATGAGAGTTCCAGTTGTTCCATATCCACACCACTCTTTTTAGTCTTAGCCATTCTAATAAGTGTGTAATCGCATCTAATTGAGCTTTTAATTTGCAATTCCCTAATAATTAATGATGTAGAACATCTTTTCATGTATCTTTTCCCATTTGCATATCTTCTTTGGGAAGTGTCTATTCAAGTCATTTGCCCATTTTTTTTTTATTGGATGGCTTCTTCTATTATTGAATTGTGAAATTTCTTTATTCTAGATATAAACCCTTAATAGATACATGATTTGAAAATCCTTTCTTCCAGTCTGTGGCTTGTTTTCCATTCTCTCAATAATTTCTTTCAAAAAGCAGAAAGTTTTAATTTTGATGGATTATAATTTATCAATTTTTTACTTTTATGAATCATGCTTTTTGGCATTGTATCTAAGAAATCTTTGCTTAACCTCAGGTGCTATGGACTAAGTTATGCCCCTTTGCATTCATATACTGAAGCCCTAACACCCAAAATAACTATATTTGGAGATAAGGCTTTTAAGGAGGTAATTAAGGGTAAATGAGGACATAACATCGGGGTCCCTGATCCAAGATGATTAGTTTTCTTATGAGAAAAGACACCAGAGAACCTGCACTCTCTCTGCTATGTGGGGATTCAATGAGAAGGCAGCCATCTACAGGCCAGAAAGAGGGTTCTTGCCAGAAACTGAATCAGCCAACACCTTGATTTTAGACCTGCCAGCCTCCAGAAAGTGGGAAATAAATTTCTGTTTTTTAAGCCCCCTAGACTGCAGTATATTTTTATAGCAGCCCAAGCAGACTAATACACCATATGATGAAAATTTTGTTCTATATTTCCTTTTAGAATTTTTATGGTTTTAGATTTTTACATTTAGGTCTATGATCCATTTTGAGTTATTTGTGGATTGATCTTTAATTTATTTCAGCAAAATTTTGTGGTTTTCAGTATCCTTAAGTATTTCATTTTCTCATATTTTTGTTATTGTAAACAGTATTTTTATTTCAATTTCTAGTTGATCATCACCAGCACTGAGAAATATAATTGATTTTTCTGTACTGATCATACCTTATGCAACCTTGCTAAATGCACCAATTATTTCTAGTAGCTTTTTTGTAGACAGGATTTTCTACATAGAGGAACAAGTTGTCTGCAAATAAACACAATTTTACTTCTTTCATTCCAATCTGAATGCCTTTCCTTTCCTTGCCTATTACATTGCCTAGAACCTTCAGTACAATCAATGTTGAATCAAAGTGAAAGTCCTTGTTTTGTTCCTAATCTTTAAGAGAACATTCAGTGTTCTATCATAAGTATGACTTTGCCTATAGGATGTTTAAAGATGAAGGTTTCTGTCAATCATTGAAACCTCTCACTATATTTATGAATTTATCTATTTCTCTCTGTAGGTCTATCAGTTTTTACTTTATATAATTTGAAACTCTGTCAGTAAGTGCACTGATACTTAAAATTTTGTATCCCCTTGATTAATTGCCTCCTTTACCATTATGAATTGACCTTTTACATTTTCATTCTTTCCTCTGAAGTTTACTTTTTCTGATATTCATATAGTTATTCCAACTTTTTTCTGATTCATCTTAGCATTGAATGCCTTTTTCTGTTAGTCTACTTTTAACCTATTTGTGTCTTTATATTAAAAATAGGCTTCTTGTGGGCAAAATATAGGTGGGGCCTGCTTTTTCATTTGTTTGAACATCTCTGTCTTTTAATTAAGTTATTATACCATTTACATTTGATGTGTTTATTGTTATATTGGGATTTAGTTTCATATTCTTTATTTGTTTTCTGTTTGTCTTATCTATTCTTTGTTCTCTCTTTCTCTCTCTCTGACTTCTTTTGAAAAAATTTGGTACTTTTTATGATTTCATTTTATCTCTTTTGGTTTTTTCCTCCTGTTTTTGTAATTGGAGTTTCTTGCACTTCTTCTATTTCTATTTACCATTTTTGTCAAATTAGAAAAAATTTTAGCTAGTATTTTTTCTAATATTTTTCTGCCCCCCCCCCTTTTTCTTTACAGGAGACTAAAGTTACATATATATTAGCCTCTTTCAACTTTTCTCATTGACTATTGATCTTCCATTTACTTTTTCTCCAGGCTTTGTTCTTTGCATTTTATTTTAATAGTTTCTATTGCTATGCCTTCAGGTTCACCAAGTTACACTCTTACACATTTGCTAGTGGCTATATTAGTGATTCTACTAGGCATGGTTGACTTAGCTAACTCTAATATAATTGGCATTTTTACAATTCTTTCTAGACAATGTGGTTATCTTGAAACATTTTAACTCTATCATTTCTACAACTAATGTGGCATTACTATCATGTATCTTAATACTATATATAGTTTAATACTCACAGGAGAGTATTATTATTTTAATCAATCAATATTGGATATATCCTCACATTTGCTCATCTTTTTAAAAATCCTTTTATTTCTCGGGCGCCTGGGTGGCTCAGTTGGTTAGGCGACTGCCTTTGGCTCAGGTCATGATCCTGGAGTCCCGGGATCGAGTCCCACATCAGGCTCCCTGCTCAGCAGGGAGTCTGCTTCTCCCTCTGACCCTCCTCCCTCTCATGCTCTCTGTCTCTCATTCTCTCTCTCGCAAATAAATAAAAAAAAATCCTTTTATTTCTCACCAAATTCCTGACCTTTACTCTAGAATCATTTCTATCTTCTTGGAAAATAATCTTTAGTGTATCCATACTACTGTTCTACTGATGGTGAATTATCTCTGTTTTTGTCTGAAAATACGTTTTATTCCTGAAGGATATTTTCACTGGGTATAGATGTTTGCATTGCCAGTTATTTTTCATTTCTCCCCAGAATTTTAAATATGTTATTTTATTGTTTCCTGATTTATTTTCCTATTGAGAACTCAGTAGCCAGTCTAACAGTTATTCCTTTAAAAGCAATTTGTTTCTCACCC
Organism: Halichoerus grypus; assembly: GCF_964656455.1. Lineage (NCBI taxonomy): Eukaryota > Metazoa > Chordata > Mammalia > Carnivora > Phocidae > Halichoerus > Halichoerus grypus. The sequence continues at coordinate 48,364,603 of NC_135717.1, read as the reverse complement.
CCACCCCCTCGGCTGCGGTGTGTGATTTCTAAGTGTGATTTTCTTCTTAGTTATTGGAATTTATAGGGCTTCTTGAATCTGCAACATGGTCTTTCTTATCTTTTCTCAGCTGTATCTTATCCACTATTTAATCAAAATATAATTTTCTATTAAAATCATATATGATAACTCTCTAGAGTTTTTATTTTAATTCTTGTCACACTTTGCAGTTCTCTAACAAAGTTCTCAATTATCTTTCACCTCTTTAAACATAAAAAGTAGAGCTACTTTAAGGTCTATATTTGAATATTCCAATATCTGGAGTTCTTATGGGTGTATTTTTGTGATCTGATACTTCTGCTGGTTTTCCTTCATGTTGTTTTGACTTTTCATGTTCAAATTATTCTAGAAATAATTTAAGACCAAAATCAATGTTATCTTTCTTGAGAAGGGATCTGTTTGGTTGAGTCTGAAAGGGACCTGGAAGTAGTAATACCCCCAGGAAACTCTAAACCTAATATTATGGATTGAGATGGTATAAAGCTGGGCTTTTCTGTTTATAGGACCTATTCCTGATTCATCCATATCCCCAGGATGCAGCCCTCAAGATCTTAACTAGAGTTAGAGTTGTTTACAAGTGTTCATAGCTTGAGTGAGTCTTGTTCTTCACTACCTCTTACTTAGCTCTGCAAGACTGTCAAAAATGGAACTTACTCTTTCCACAATTAGGAGAGAAAGAAGGAAAAAAAGGAGGGTTAAAAACAGCCCCAAATATTGAGGTTATTACCGTAAGCCTGCATCTTCTCCCAAATCCTGGTTCCATTACTTATCCCTTATTTGTCTTCTCTCCAGTGCATTTAAATAGACTTTTAAAACTTTTCTTTTTCCAACTAGTCTATTTTTTCTCATCAGGGAAGCTGGTTTGAAATATTTAATTTATCATTATCAGAAGAAGTAACTCTTTTTCCATTTGCCTTTGTTTTGTTTTGTTTTGTTTTCAATTGTTACTATGGCAGTGGGGAACATTGGCAAACTAAATTGTGGCTGGTGGTGAACAATTGTAGGAATATAAGTGTCATTTATAATTTGAGTGCATGCTGTTATGTAATCTTCCTAAATAAATGAGGCCATAGGTGCTTCTTGCTTCATCCTTAATTTAAATAAAGTAGATAAATCCAATCTGAACATTGCTCTCTGAACTCCCAGTAACTCTCCTCTGAGAGACTTATTTGGTCCTTACTTAAACTACTTCTATTGTAATTTAATTGTTTTGTGTCTGTTAAGTCCTCATTCTCTGAGTAGTTTGCAAGGTACTTTAGGAGTAAGATTTTATCCTAAATTTTTTTTCTATCTCCTTCTGATACTTAAGACCATCCACATTATTAAAATGATGGGTACTCGAGAAAAAAAAAAATAGCTGAATGAGGTTCAGATGCCCTCAGTTGCACTCAAGAAGAATCCCAAGGTTATTTTGTTGCCATTCAGGATCTTCATGGTCTGCCACTGCCATACTCCCCAGCCGTATATTACAATCCTGCTTCCCCAATGCCTAGGCTCAGAAAGTCAATGCTCTAATCCCACTGCTTACTTGCCATACATCCCCACACTCACTGCATTCTCAGAGTGTAACCTGTAAATTTTAGTACTTCTGCCCAGACTCCCTTCCTCTCTGCTGTATTCTAACACCTACTAACTCCTGCTTAGCTGTGAGGACTCAGTTTAGACATCACCTCCTCCAGGAAGCTTTCCTGATTTATTACAGTAAATGCTGATTATAGGCGTTCCATCTTAACCCCATTCCAGTGCCTTCAGGACTATATTATAATCATCTCTTTATCTGTATGTCTTCTGCACTTGATTATAAATTTCTCAAGAGGCTTATGAATTCATTGTCTATATACCTATTGCTTTTTCAAATCCTAGATTCTTAATAAATACTGAATAAGTGACTAAATACAGAGCTGAATTAATAGTCAATTGCTGAAAATTACACAAATGATGGGTTGAAATAATATGCAAATGAATGTTTTGGATTATGTCATCAGACCTCCAGGAGCTATGCTACAAAAAATTAAACATGTCAAGGAAAATCCTTAAAGAAGGAAAAAAGGTAACTGTAGAGTCCATCTTTAAAAGAAGGAAAAAAGAAATATTGGTCAGCCCAAAACACAGTGCCTGGGAAGTTACTAAGATAAATCATCAAAATGATCAATTTGCAATCACCTAGAAGAGCATAACAGCCTGGGTAGCAACCAACATGGCTTTTAGAGAAACAAATCATGCCAGACCAATTTAATTTCCTTCTATGATAGAGTGACAGGCCTTGTAGATAAAAAGGATGCAATAGATGTAATCTCTCTAGACTTCTGTAAGCCTTTGATTCTGTCCTACCTGACATTCTCATCAACAAACTGGGGAGATCTAATCTAAACCACACAACTATTCAGTGGGTGCACAGCTGACTGGGCAGAGGCATCCAGAAAGCAGTTGTCAATGGTTTAACATCAACCCAGGAGAACAGAACTGGCAAGAAGCCTTGTGGTGGGGCCTAGGATCATTTGAAATTTTTACAGTTAAAATGAAAGGTAAAATTATTTTTAAATGTAATAAAGGATATGTTTACACAGGAACTGCTGCAAATATATTTGGAATCAAAAGAGTGTCTCTGCTTGGGATTACTTGGCATAAGACAAATGAATCAGCAAGCACATAAATACTTTGTGAGTGACCTCTCTTCATATTAAAGAGATTGTGTTACGTATGAAAGTGCCAAGTCTATAGGGGTACCCTCAGAAGGGTTATCACTTCCATCCCTACCACCACAGCCTAGATTGTCTTCCCGAGTGAAATCTCTGCTAATCAGTACCCTGACATCTGCTTCTATCATCTGTTTGTTCTGTGTCGTTGTGGACTGCCGGCTCCATCCTTGCTATTTCCTTGTCCCGGCTTCCTCAGCTGGCGACACAAACATTTCAACCCAAACTTCTTTCTTCTTATTCTGTCTCATGAAATCTCCTTGCACTCACAATACCGGGCCACCTGTTCTCACCCGTGTTTTCTCCCCTTGCTCAATATCTGGAAGGTACAGGTGAATGAGATAGATTGAATGTAAACTCAAAGTAATAAAGAAGTTTGGGAACAACATTTAGAGATGAGCTGATGATCAGGACCATGTAAGATTTTTTTTTTTTTAAAAAAGGACAATTTCAGAGGTGCCTGGATGGCTCAGTTGGTTAAACATCTGACTCTTGATTTTAGCTCAGGTCATGATCTCAGGGTCCCGGGATCAAGCCTCACGTTGGGCTCTGTACTCAGCGCTCAGTGTGGAGTCTGCTGGAGAGTCTCTCTCTCTCTCCCTCTGCCCCTTCCCCTGTGCATGCTCTCTCTCTCTCTCTCTCAGATAAATAAATAAATAAATATCTTTTTAAAAAAAATAAATAAATAAAAGGACAATTTCAGTAGGTTTGGAGGTAGGGCCTGGAAAGTAAAAGATGGGAGAGATTGTTTGATGGAGTGGGCAACTAAAAAGAATGAGATAACAGAGAGTGATGTTAGAAATCAGGTTTGGGATTCAGACGAGAACCGGCCATCAACCATCACCAAAAAGACAAGAGATAACAAACGTTGGTGTTGATGTGGAGAAAAGAGAAAGTTAGGCACTGTTGGTGGGAACATGAGCTGGGACAGTCACTGTGGAAAAGAGCATGGAGGTTCCTAAAAAATTAAACATAGAGCTACCCTATGATCCAGCAATTCCCCTTCTGGGTATTTACCCCAAGAAAATGAAAAGCTTAACTCTAAAAAAATATCTGCACCCCCATGTTTATAGCAGCATTATTTACAATAACCAAGACACAGAAATAACCTGTATCTATCAATGGATTAACAGATAAAGAAGTTGCAGTACATATATAATTCAGCCATGAAAAAGGGAAATCCCACCATTTGCGACAACATCGATAGACCTTGAAGGCATTATGCTAAGTGAAATAAATCAGACAGAGAAAGATAAATACTGTATGATCTCAGTTATATAGGGAATCTAAAAAAGAACATCATCTCCAAACTCATAGAAAGAAAGAACAGACTTGTGGTTACGAAAAATGGGGGTTGAAGGAAGGTGGTCAAAAGGTACAGACTTCCATTTATAAGATAAATGAGTCCTGGGGATGGAATATGCAGCATGGCGACTACAGCTAATATTGTTGTGTGAAATACAGGGAAGGCATGAACAGAGTAGATCCTAAGTGTTCTCATCACAAGGAGAACATTTTTTTTCTTCTTTTCTTTTTCTTTTTATTATCTCTTTAGGAGATGATGGATGCTAGCTAAAGTTATCGTGGTAATCATTCACAATCTATCTAAGTCAAGCCTTCATGCTGTATGCCTTAAACTTATACAGTGCTGTGTGTCAATTATTTCTCAATAAAACTGGGAAAAAAATTGGCAGTCGAGACAATGGCCCAAAGATAAGGTACAAGAGACCAGAACAACAGAGTGGTAGGAAAAGCACTTAATTTGAAACCATAAGATCTGCCACATATTAGCTCTTTGACATTCAGAAAGTCACTCAGATTTTCCAAGTCTGATCTGTCAACTGTAAAATAAGATTATTACCTAACCAATCAACACAAGAAAATCAAACCAAATAATATACATGAAAGAACAGAAGAGTATAAAGCAGTATACAACAGTAAAATTATTATTAGTAGTAGTAATAGTATACCATATACCAATATACCAGATGATACCTGCTGGTTATATAAACTTTACACCAAGGAGGTCACTTCTAAAAGAGGGACAGGAATTTTTATTAAATGTCAGGAACACCTTTAAGACTCAGTGGAACATCTTTGTGTAAAAGGAGATGAAGAGTCTTCTCTTTGGCTGGTAACCTTGGAAATACACAACTGAATGCCTTAATTATTTTTTTAAGATTTATTTCTTTGAGAGAGAGAGCGCGCGCAGATGAGTTGGGAGAGGGACAGAAGGAGAGAATCTCCAGCAGACTCCTCACTGTGTGTGGAGCAGACATGGGGCTTGAAATCATGACCTGAGCCAAAATCAAGGGTTAGCTGCTTAACCAACTGAGCCACCCAGATCCCCTGAATTCTTTAATTAAGCATCCCTCCTCAGTGGTCATTTATGTTACCAAACTCAGCAGTGAAAGTCTAAGAACTCAAGTCACTATCTAGAAACATAATGTCAACCAGAATAATAACAGTAACATGAAAATCACCTTACCTCCCTCATCTAGGTATTTCAGGTGAAATGTTTTGGGGGATAGTATGATTCATATAATTGCTTTAATACCCCAATCTGCATATATGGGCAGGATAAAAGGAGCCCAGGAGGAAGTGATGCATTCAATATCATGAATTACACTCATCATCCTTTAAATTTCTCAGTTCTTCCTGGCTGGGAAGATTGTCCATCTTCTCAAACCAGCTGTACTTATTTCCACCTTTTCTGTTGATTAGCGTGAGGTCACCTGTCCCCAAATGCACATTCAGTGCATATAAATTAAAATTATCTTGTCAAAACTGATTTTACTGAATTCAATGAGTCTTGTCCTCTCTACTTCCCTACCACCCTCCTTAAAAAAAAAAATTACTTTGCTTAAGCAAAAAACATGACTTTTACACCTTCTCATGGCTGATGTAACTATCTAGTTTGTCTCCAATACCCATCATAAGAATACGTTTTTAAAAAGTGAAGCAGGAACATAGCTAAGATCCTTCCTGTCCTGGTACAAGACTCTCTGGGATCAAAGTTTCCAAAATCTTGGATATCAACAGATTTCCTGAGTATCGAGTTTCCACTGCATGTCCCCTGGTGGTCTTTCTGTCTGGATGAGAGACTCTATGCCAACACTCAGACAGAGATGGCTATCCTTCAGGGGTGCACGTGAAAAGCCACCCCAGCAGCTGGACTGCTGCTATTTTTATGCAAACTTGTGTTCTAGAGATAACGAGAGGTCTGCTCTGCTCTCTGGGGAGGAATCTTAACTCTAAAATGGCCAATTAGATTAAATGTCCCTTCTGGAAAGAACAAACTAACAACCAAATGGAATTTGTATTATGTAAAGATGGGTGAGTTAGATTTTGTTTGAGATAACCTTGGAATTCACTTATAGGGCTCTCTCTTCGCAGGAACAATTAAGCAAGAATCCAGCAGTAATGATCTCAGGAACATTCAAATCTTGTTCATTTGCTTGCTATATTCAGATTACAGCAGGGCATCCCAGTAATACTTATCATGGGCTTACAGATTTGTGGGTTGGAGGAGTCCCCCAACACATATATATGCACACATTTATGTTCTTGGATTGTCATACTATCTGGGTAAAGTTATTGGAAGCAATATCATTCTCCCCATTTCACAGGTGAGGGGACTGGAACACAAGCTCTCGTAATTGCATATTGGTTGAACTGTACCTAAACCAAGACCTTTGCTTCCTAAGAGAGAACCCTGCTACCTCATAATTTTTTTATAGCTACTGGTGTATTTTGAATATAAGTTGTCAGTGAAGGTTGTAAGTATCCCTCTCACGAGGCCGCTTGTCAATTTTAACTGTTCATTTGTAATAGATTTGATCATTTATGTTCTTTATAATACAAATTTGCAGGTGTGGGAAAAGTGGCTCCCCGTCATTCAATTAGGTGACTCGACAAGCCCGTCGTGGTAAAGTCTGAGCAGATGAGGCCTTGGGGGTGGTGAGGAGGTGAGGCAAGGATGGAGCCAGAGGAGATCCCTAATTAAAGCCAGTGATCTGGAATAAAGCTGTGAATTAGGCTCCTTTGGAGGCAGAATTACGTTTCGAGTTGTAAAATATGGTAACGGTTTTACTCAAAGTAGCTTTTTTACGTAGTCCACATGAGTCTAATGTACTTTACAGATCTGAATTAATTCATTTTAATCACATTCCACAACGAAGTGTTATTGTACCGTTTTACTAGGAAAACTGAGTAAGTAGCCTAAAATAGAGTGTAATGGTTGCATTTTTTAATTTGTTACTTTATGAATTGTTGATTAGAACAGTATTTAAGAGACAGAAATAAACTTAACTCTTGGCTTAAACCTTGGTTAAATACATAAAGAAATGTCAACCTCAAAATATAATTCAGGAAATTATCTAATAAGGTTTCCTTTTTTTCTTTTTCACTTTATAAATGGAGGAGGGGACTTAACTTGAAGAAGAGAAAGAAATAGCAGATATGATGAAGGAAAGAGGTGGTGAACCAATGTGAGTGGTCACCATTGTATTTCATGCATCCAAAAGTGAACAGAAAATCTCAGTTAAAGGCAAGAAACCAAATACCTACCATCATCTACGAATGTACTTGGATATTTTGAATTCCTTCTCCTGCGCCCAATTTCCATCCTTTGCATCCTCGCTAGTGCTTTCCTGGAATGCTGGCCACACTAGTGAAGCTCAGAGGCACTTACTGATCACAAACTCATGTCCTTGTTTGGACCCAAACAGAAAACAGAATGGTGGAAGGTGCCAGAAAAGTGTGCTATAAAGATACAGGTGGAATTCCCTGACAGCAGGCAGAAGGTGGAGGGGAGGGAGGGAAACAGTGAAAGGAAAAACTGAACAGAGCTTGGGTCTAGATAGAAAGGAGAAAAAAACGTTAAGCATGATACTGCATGCAGAATATTATTGATATGTGAAGATTAAAGAAAAATAAACATTAAGGGTGCAAATTTGCAACTAGTAGGTAAGTTCTGAAGATCCAGGGCACGGCAATATAATACTGTATCGTAAACTTCAGAGTTGCTAAGCAAGTAGATCCTAATTATTCTCACCACAAAGAGATATGCGATGTGATAGCGGTGTTAGCTAATGCTATGGTAGTGATCATATTGCAATATGTAAATGTATTCAATCAACACATTGTGCACCTTACACTTGCACAATGCTCTATGTCAAAGATCTCACAAAAATAAGAAGAAACATCATTATTTCCTCAAGAATCACTGAAGATGCAGGAATGGGGGAGGCCTTCCGTAATAACACTCATAATCCTCGACGAGAGTTGACTCCGTGTCCAGGGCTGTGCTGAGCCTTTTCCATGCTCTACTTCAATTCATCTTTACTGCCTTCCTCTATCATCACTGTTTCAGTGATGAAGGAAAAGGGGTCCGGAGAGATCAAATAGCTATCCCAAAGGCACACAGCCACTGAAAAGAAAGTCCTTTCTGAAGAAAAAGGAGTAAAAATTAAGCAGAGCCAACATTTATCGAATGCTACTCTGTGCCAAACATTGTTCTAAGCCTTTCACGTGTATTGTCTCATTTAGTACAACATCTGAGGCAGACGCTATTTTATCAATGAGGAAACTGATGCACAGAGGGCTTCAATTGTCCACGGCATCCCAGCTAATACATGGCCAAACCAGGATTCAAACCCCGACCGAAGAACCCTGGCCCTTAAAATAGCGTTAACAATTATGCCAACCTCATTAAGTTGTTCTATCAAATGAGTTGACATCTGTAAAAGGCTTAGAACTGCGCCCTGTACATAATAAGCATTTAAGAAATATTATTTAATTGTATTATTACTAATAAGATCATAGCCCACTGCTTCTCAAAATGTAGACCATGAAGCTACTGAAAAGTAAAACTGGAAAGATCGACATTCTAGGAAAAATTTATTACAAGAGAATGAGCGGCATCTATAAAAACAGGGGTTTTTCAAGGATAGCTCAACTTGAATTTGAATACCAGAGTTTTAATGCTCAGGGGAAATGCATCCAGGATACTGGGCATGAAGTTAAGGAGAATGACTGGCGGGAGGAACCTGAACCCAAAGCTGGCCTGGGATAGAGCCTGTAGCTGGAAATCCAACACAGAAGGAAAATCAGCTTATCCCAGCAGGTTGTGTTTTTTGAGGAAAAGAAAGTAGTGTAACACATTTCTAGAGCTCCATCTCCATCATGGCCCAGGGTCCTTACCTTGTATTCAAGTGCCCAGAAAAGAGAGAAACAACTTTTTTTTACCCTATTACTATCAATGAGGAAAAATTCATGCCACAGGGACAGAGAACCAAGACGATGGACAGGAGAGTCAAATCTGTGTGTGCACTTCCAGCTGCTCTCTTGTTCAAGTTCATGCTAATAAATGTGGGGCAATGATTTATCCTTCCTTTTGAATAATCAGGTTGTATTCCTGGTTTGGACTTCTGCAAGATGAAGGATAGTTGGTCTCTCCGCCTGAGTCAAAGAGCAGAGAATTTCTGTTTGATCTTTTGACCTTGCTTTGTCGTCTAAGATGAAATTGTGTTGACAGCAAAGCCAGTTTCATGGGCCAGCAACCTGTGCAATCAGCCCAGACCCTGTGCTCAGAAGGACCCTGGGCTTGATTTAATGCTCTGCTGTTACTGTCTTGCAACCCTTTAAGAATTTTATCTTTGGCCAGATGTTTTGTAAGTGAAATCCAATGAGGCAATGAAGAATATGTGTGAGCAGAGGAAATACTCAGATTGTTCCTCCATTCCCTGTCACCCCCATTCATGTCTAGCATCTGTGATGCCCCATGACCCTGGATGTATGGAACACACAGAATTTCAAGGAGAGCAAGAAGTAAGCATGTTGCATTGCTAGAAGGTGCATGTATCAAGAAGGGAAACAAGAACAGTTGAGTGCGTTTTGTGCAGCATTTCCACTGTTCTGATGAGAACAAACTACATATGCATATATAAGTGCTGAAATAAGCATCGTGTGATTTCTGTGCATACAAATTAAATGCTCTTAAATTTGCTTTGAAAACTGGCATCCCACACTATAAAGATGAGTGGTACAATCTGTGATAATAGTTTGAATTTTCAGATTTTCTTTACCTACAATGACATTAAATAGCAAATAACAGTATGACTGGTCAAGAGACAGAGAGTCTCTGGAAGAAGAGAAAAAGAGCTTTATATTGTAATGCCTTTGATGGCCCTTTTTTTCCTGCTTTTTAAGCAAGAGGCCTCCATTTTTGTTTTGCAGAGTCTGCGAGTGATGTAGCCAGCCCTCGTTGACATGTTCCCTGTGCCCGAGAGCCACGGTGTTTCTGAAGCACCCCTTTCTTGTTTGAATTCCTCCCACATGTCCTGAGTCACGACTTAGCCTAGGAAACTCTTGGTGTATTTGGGGAAGGAAGACAAGTTAAACTCCTACTGCTCTGGAGCCCCTGGATCCCTCACACCCGTTCCCTCATTCGCTACACCTCCCTTGCCTCAGCTGGACTAAATCACCTTCTTCTGTATTCCCCGAGTCCTCAGCAAGCTTCACTAGATCACTTCTTATTCTGCATTGGCTTGGCTTTCATGTTTTTTTCTTCCCTATTGGACTGTTAAGTAATTCTTGGATGGTGAAGACAAGGAACCTGTGTCATTTCTCTTGTCAAGTCCAGACCTTGAACACCAGTCACTCACAAACATTGTTACACTAAATTACATCTCCTCCCCCCAGTGTGCACCTCCCCATCCCCCCTCATACGCCTCCTCACACATACATAACAAAACCCTTTCTCCCCTAGTCCCTGATGATAGAGGAGAGAACTGTTTTCTTGTCTTTTCATTATCCCACTGAACTAAATACAGGGGCAAATAGTCTGATTCGTCATAAGAAACACTCCCTAGCAACCGATGACCAATCCCTTCCTCCATCTTGTGGCATCTCTCGGTCTATCATGCCCCCTATCTCAGAGGGAAATGGAAGACATAAATAACCACATCGTGTTTTACTGACCAGAGTTGGACTCCCAGATTGGCTTCCAGCATATGTCTCTGGTCAAACCAGTCAAGTTTTCCGAGCTTCAATTTCCTCATTTTATTAAATAGGTATAATAATAGTGTCCCCAGAGAGGATGGTTGTGATATATGCATGTCATTCCTACAATATTTGCTGTATATTTTGTAGATCCATACTACATAACTGATGCTAATATTACTATTCCAATCTTCAGGAAGTTTCTATTGTTAGGTTTCAAATCAGTGTTACATCCTCTGAATGTTTAGGGAAGAGCAGACAAAGATTGAGAAGGCTATATAGCACCTGTTCCCTGAGGTGGTCAATACATGTATGCACGATGGGACTACGCACCCTGCTTCTCTTATTAAGAAAATTGCGTGGATGAATTGGAGCCTGAAATAAACAGTTCTGGTCTATGATGATAAGTGAAGAGTAGGCACGCCAGGTTGGGAAAAAAATATAAGCAACGTATGCACATGACTCTGTTCTTATTCCTGGTTATACCAATCTGTGTACACAGAGTAGGCAGGGGGCAAAGGGATGAGTAACCCAAGAACATTTCGGTTTGAATGCTGGGCTAGAATGCTCTAGGCTCCTATTCCACTGAAGTTGTATGAGCCAGTCACTACTAAAGCTTGGCCAGTGAATTCTATTAAATGTGCGTATGTGTCAATCAAGAATGTGGCATATATTACTTAGACCCTGGAGTCTGAATCTGAACATAAGATACTTAGAGATAGGGACTGTATTCCTTTATTTTAGGTCTCCCTTCTTCTAGCAGGCCAAGAGTTGCTTGCTTGATTACAGTAAGAATAATAAGCGTCAATGTCCAGAGGCACCCTCAGACCTCTGATGGCCAGGTGATCCTCTGACTCACCTTCTCAGAAGAAAGTATTTGTTTTTTTGGAAGAATCTTTTATTTCTTAATATTTAGTGAGCACCTACTTTGAGAACAGGAGATTAACAAGTTGCTTGCCCTGCCCCTAAGAAAACTCACAGTCTTTCACAGAATATCAGAAAAAGGTACCAGTCTATTTCACCAAAGACAGAGGGGACTTCTTAAACTCAACATTTGGACTCGTGGCAAACGGTAAAATTAATATTTAAAGCCACAGGCTGTGTGTGTGTGTGTGTGGTGTGTGAGTGTGTGTGTGTGTGTGTGCACGCGCGCGCACCACATGACAGCGGACGAGGGAAAAGTAAGCCGAGATTAAAAGATAAGGTGACTATGGCAGTTAATGAGTCAGCAGCTGCTGGTGGCAATGACTTCAAGAACTGGACACAGAAGCAAAAACTATTTTTAGGTTCTACTTTCTGCTCCTGCCAACTCTTTGCAGAAGAGCATAGATCTTCTTTACAAATTGTGGGCCTCCTTTTCTGTACTTTTCTCATCCTTACCTGTAAGTAATCTTTAGAACAACAAATACGTTAAGACCCATCTTGAGATTTTTTCCAGGATCTGACTTGACCACGATTGGTCTGGCTCACAAACAAAAGAAAACTTCTTAATTCACTAGTCCTTTATTCGGTTTCTGTCTTAGTCCTCTCTGGGATGGCTCTAACAAGGACGGCGTCTTCCTGAAGGCCCTTTTTGGACACAGGGAGAGAAACTTCTCCACAGACTCTGTTCTGTGTACGCTCACCATTCCTATAATGGAATGCCAGCAATGTTGCCTCAAGCAACCTGACACACACAACAATATGTGTATTCATTGGAATATTAAACAGTGAAACAATTCTACAGCGCAGGCTTTGTGATCCGTTGATCGCCAACCCTTAGATTCTCGCTTTGTCCTTCTGCACACATCACCCTGTGCCCCCAGAACACGCATTTTATTGCACGTTTTGTGGCAAGATTTATGACAATTATCCCCCAAATCCATAATTAGCAAGTGGTAACAGATAGGCAGATAGATCCACTTAAGAGTGACATCTCTGACAGATTGATACCCCCCCCCTTAAAAATACCTGCAAGGCTTCTCATATGAAATGTGGCTATACTCAAACACAGTGTTGGCAAGCCTAGTCTCGTGCTCACGGAGGGGGAGGGGGCTATAAAAGCAACATGTTCCCACAAGCATGGCAGAGCCCATGCATAAACCATTTGGCTTTGCAATTAAAAACAGGTTTGGCTTCCCTCTGCATCAGTTAGACAACGTCAAAGCAACATTCATCCCGAAAATTTTCCCTTGTGAATTCAAATGAACTGTGAGTCTTGGGTTTCTCTTTGTTTGCATGTGCATGCCTTGAGAGTGAATTTTTGGAAGGGGTCTGAGTGTTTCTTTCCAGGGTAACGCATTGATATGTATGTTTTGAATCACTGCTACCAGCTTGGTCTCTGTGACACTTTCCATTCTGTGTTCCTTGGATACATGGTTAGCATTTTGGATTCGTTCTGTCAGGCTTATGACTACAGGTAAATTAACTCTCCGAGTCTGATCCTTTTGCCCTAGGAAATGAGCACTCATTCTAAAGATCTGCCTGAGCAATTGGCTCGCACAGACTAGAACTGAGTTTCAAAGATACTGAGAAACATAAATGCATTGGCTCCTAGGAAGTAGAGTAAACTTGCCTACAATGATGGCTAATCGTAGCTTTACCATTGTCATTCTTGGATGGTGCACTCAACTATTAGATCCCATAATATTTGGAGAAATCGCTCCTTCCCCTTGCCTTACAATGAAGAGCCTAGAAGATACCGCATAAGCCAATCCCAGTTCCAGTGAAATCACCTATTTTGTACAGGGTAGTTTGTTTCCGTGTTTTTTCTCTTCTTCTTTTTCCCATTCGATTAAGCAGAAAGAAACCAAACAGATATTGCCCTTGACTGTTTACTGTTAAATGACAGGTTTGGAAGTTCTGCCACAGAAGAAATTGCAAAGTAGCAAAACCTAAGCCAAGATTCAAAAACTGTCAGGCAAGCCCCCAGCCTTGTGAAGAGGTCTCAGCAATAGAACAGGCCCCCAGCACTCAGGGCCATTCACTGATGGGCAGAGAAAGTCCTGTGAAAAGACAATATATTAGGAATGTACATTTTTCAATAACAATAGTGATCAACATTAATTAAAAGAGAGAAACAGACAAAAAAGAGCAATTAATCTCAGTGCCGTATACTTGATCTAAAAGTTAACCTGGACTGACTCGGCCCCTATTTAATTTACAAGTCTCACCAAACCCCACTTAAGAAATTTTAGTCTATTCAATGTTTCTTTGGGTGAAATTATCTTATCTCACGCTACTCCTCCAAAAGTTGTTCGATAGAATAATTGTTAACATATAGATTGCCTTTTTGTTGCATCATTTGGAAATGCATAATTTGAGACAAATATAAAACATTTTTATAACGTATGAAGTAAAAACATTAGCAGAAGAAAGTAAATAAAAATACGCGAATACACATAATAGTATGTGTAGTTGCATTGAAAAACTTAAAAATTGTTTAACCTATTTTGTCATACATTTTACCTTTCAGTGCTTGCACATAATTTCATATTTCTCAAAAATATATGTTTTACCTGTTCTAAGTCTGTGGATTCACAGTGAATAGAAAAAGAGAAAATAAATTTTCCTAAATACAAATTCTTATTTTTGTCTTCATAAAGGAAATCAATTCCCTCAATTAACAAGGTATTAACTATAAAGAAATATTTTCCATTTTCATTAATTCCACATATCAGAGATTTTTCATTGATTTGGGTTCCCATTTGCTGGACTGTGTGTTTTATAACCTTGTACATAAAAGGTAAAGCATAAGAAGCAACTTTAATTATAGTCCAGCTAAGGCAGAGAGATAAATTCAGCTTTTAGTATCATGAAAATCACATTATAACTTTGTAAAGAAAATTATGTACATAAAATAAAATAGAAACACATCTGTATGAAAATAAAATAATTTCACAAATCTTTATGTAGCTTACGTCTCCCCTCCATTTGTCAAAATATTGCTTATTATTGGAACATTTTTTAATGAGCAAGGAACTGCTATCAATTCATTTCAGTATCAACTGGAGGGAAGAGAAAAACTATGCTTTTTATAAGCTTATAAGTTTTACTAGAGAAGTTACTTTACGTGAGCATAGTCTTTATTAATTCAGTGCTAACAGCTTCATTTCCTCCCGGTTATAGATCTGAAGTGTAGTAGGAGGAAGAAAGGAAGAAAGGGGGTTATTAGGTCTTCAAGCTCACATTTTCAAATACCTAATAAATGACGTGATTAAGCGATTAGAGAAAGTTATTGAGCTAGAGAAGGGTTAAATAAAGGAATGTTCAGAAGTCATTTGGAATTGTGATAATTACTTTTTTGCAAGAGTTCCAGCAGACCAAGTGTAAAGGACTGCTTCCAAGAGCGGGCTGGAGAATCGGAAAGTTATTAAGGAAAATTCCTAGATCTTAATCACGAGCTTACATTTCTGTAAATTAAACGCCCTCCCTGGAAAAGAAAAGGTGTACACGTGTCGTTATATCATTATACTAAACGTGTCACACATCTGAACTGAAAAGTCCCATTGCCAAAGTGATTCTCGGCAACTAGAGTGACCGAGCAGTGTTTAAAAAGCGTGTGGGTGTTCTAGTTTTGTTTTTAAGCCGTGCATCCAACCTTACAAGCTGGAGACTTTGCTTTCCCAAACTGACCGTAAGTCCTATTTCTGAGGAGGCTTTCTTGATGGAAACGAAATGAAATGAAAGCACCTGTATGTTGGAACCACATCACTTATAATATATAATGCTGAACATGAATAAGCCCGCAAGTCCTCCCTTTTCCCCTGTGGTTGAGAACCAAGGACGGAGCATAAAAGTGAACTTCTGCCTCTCTTCTTTTTTATTTTTGGTCACACACATCCTGTAAAAACATGGCTGAAGCACCAACTTACCACACAGGTGTGTTTTGGAAGTCGCTAGTAAAAATGATCTTAAAACATTCAGAAACTGCCAGGCTCTGAGAAAATGCTTATTAAAGACTCATAAACTTGTGAAAATTGAGGAGAAAACATCCAGTAAACTTTTTTGTGTGTGTGCGCGCTTTAAGGAAGTCGGTGTAGTCTCCACGCACGTGGGCTTGGCTGTGAACTTGGGCAAGAAAAACAAGCTTGGCCATTATTTCTCAATAGAGCACTACAGAGAGTGAAAAGAGCAGCTCAGACTGCACGAGGTCAGCCGGGAAGGCAGAGTCAATTCTGGCCTTGGCCATTATAATTCTGCACTGTCCGGAGTGAGCAAAACTCCTGCATGCATCCCTGAGCACTCCCAGAGAGGGTCCATGCTCTCGATGGTAAACCAAGTATGAACATTGTCACATGAAATGGATAGTGGTCACTGAGTCTGTTCCTGCCAGAGACCTGGAGCAGGAGGTGGGTGACTGAGTGAACCGGGTGGGTGCTTTTCACAACGGGTCTGGGATTCTTTCATCGATGGGTGACTGTAATGAGAATCAGATTCACATGGTCTCAAAGCTCCCGACGCTGTCCATTGACAGTCTTCTAAGAACTTAGGGTTTCGTAAAGACCAGAGGGAAGGAATTTATTTCTCCAATTTTATGACATATGTAGAATGTTTATTTTTTCATTTAAAAATTATTTTAAGCATAAAAAATAAAAATAAATAAAAATAAAAATTTTTTTAAGCGAAAAAAATTTTTATTTTAAGCTAACTCAATCAACTAAACTCTACATGGCTACTTCATTTCTGAGAATGTAGTGACTCTGGTCTTTATTCAGCAGCACGATTTTCAAACCTGCTTAAGCCTAAGAATCTCCTAGGATGCTTGCTAAAAATACACATTCCTGAGCACTGTCTTAGACCCAAGGAATCAAAATCTCCAAAAAAAGAGTCCTGAACATAAGAAATTTTTTAAGCGGGGCGCTAAGCGTCTGCCTTTGGCTCAGGTCATGATCTCAGGGTCCTGGGATCAAGCCCCGCATCAGGCTCCCTGCTCAGCGGGAAGCCTGCTTCTCCCTCTCCCACTCCCCCTTCCTTGTGTTCCCTCTCTTGCTGTGTCTCTCTCTCTGTCAAAAATTAAATAAAATCTTTAAAAAAAAAAAAGAAATTTTTTAAGCATTTTAAGTATTGCTTATGATCAAGCAAGTTTGGGAAATCCAGTTTAATTTGAATAGATTCCATGCTGGAAATAACTAAATGTCCAAGAAGAAGAGAAAGAGAGCAGTCTCTATCATATAGCTCCAAGAAGCATGGTGATCTCTTTCCTTGGAGACTTTCTGAGACCTGCTGTACAGATTGAGAGCACGATCCACCAGTAGTTGGTGTTCACTTCCAACATGCATAAACACGCATACAGAAATATTTTTTAAATGCTGTCTCACAAGCTTTAGGGAAGTATATAGGGTAAAAATTATAAGTAAAGAATCTCAAACATAATGGTCAAAAAATTGTTAAATAATGTTAAATGAAACAGAAAACTATCCAGCCACGTAATAATATCTAATTATCCAGTAGCTACTTGGCATCTCATGAGATTCTATTCCAACGTAGTGAATTTAATAAATCATACAGATGTGAGCCTAAGCCGTGGGTGCATCTGTGTAGAGATTCGCGCAGACCTCCAAGAACACAGCTTCCAAAGATGAAAGCTGGTAACAGTATATTGCTTTGACTGAGACGGAATAGCACAATCACAAAAAAATATATAGTGCTTTCTTTTCAGTATTATTACTTCTGTACTGAAAATAATATTCATTGCAAAGCCAAGAAATGCCAATAAATAACGTCATTTGAAAATTATTATTTTTGTTTCACCTTTTGGTTAACAAAACCGTAGCCAGCTACACCAGACTACAATGGTTAATAACTCTGATTTTTTTTTTTTTTTTTTGTAGAGAATACAAAGCTATCCAGACTGCCTAACGTAGGAGTTTACATAACAAACAAGTAAAAAAGAAAAAAAAGTATGGTTTCAGTTGGGCCAATTCATACTCAGTGTAATACAATCTCCTCTAAAGTAATACCTCTTACAGGTCAAATATCTCTTCCTACCCGCCCCCGCCCCGTCTTCCCCCAAAACACACAAAGTTCAAGTGCTGGGGTGTAGATAAACACTCTTTCCTCTCACCATTGCAATTCATATTCTAGGTATTTTTCCCAGAGAATTCTTCTGAATAAATTGCTCCTGCCGCAGATCGTAGTAACACTCTGTTTTTGTGTATCAGAAACATAGTAACAGTTAGCAAACCAATAGCAAACCTTATTACAAAGACAGAAACTGAGGTACAGTTGGCCGACTTGCCTATGCTCACGGGGGTTGGAAGGGGCTTTTAGATCAGTGAGGCTGGTCAATATCCCAGAAAGACCCGGGCAGCAAGCAGGGAGTGAACGTAATTACTGTCATCATTAGTGTTATCTGTATATCCAATTAAATAATTGTCATTTCCCTAAAACTTCACAAGGGAAAAACCATAAAGAATAATTTAATGCAAAAGTAACAAAATGAAATTTCCACCTCCAGAAATGGTAATGACGGGCCACGGTGGCAAATCTGCGCCACAGATCATCGCTTGCCCTTTCGCTTAGCTTAAATGCCTCCAGGGGATCCTAATAGCTAGATGATATGTTTGCTTTGGAATCAGATACCTGGAACGGTTAGCAGATGACCTGAACACTCAGTGATAAATTCGGCCTTGTCTGTTTGCTTATTTGTTACCTGTATGTTGTGATTGAACATTCCCACTCAAAGATTGGCTTTAAAATTAAAAGCAAGAGTCTGGAAAATTGTTCAGATGATATTCGTAGGCTGAGGTCAACGGCAGTACCTTAAGTCTATTTCCAAATGGAGATAAAAAGGAGATGTACCTGCCTCTCCATTTTTTTTTTCCTTTACCTATAGACAGAGAGCACACTTTGCAACCTCCAGAGAACCCCATCCATTGTGAAAATAAGGTTTAACCTCCAAGCTATGTCTGCTTCTTTCTCATTTCCCTGGATTTGGCTGCAGGAAAGGTGGGAAGTGAGACTGGACAACGACCCAAGGAGCTTCTTCATCTGTTCTCATCTCTCTATCCCCACCCTCACCAGGCCACCAGTGGGAGCAAAGCAATGTTGTAAATCCAGGGAGAGTTTATAGGTAAACACGTAATGTCTCCTGGACTCCCAAGTAGAACAAACTTGGAATTGCTCCAGCTGTAAATAGTCCTATGGGTGGGGACATCAAATATTAAGAAAGGGGAGAGTTGAATCAGAGGACCCAGCATCTCGTGCTCCTCTTGTGGACAGAAAAATCCTGTCAATGGCAACCACACAGCCCCCGGAAAAGAGACATCCAGCTTGTTGTTATTGCATACAAACCCACATGCAAAAGAGGACCTAAGCATATTATCACTCGGGCATCCAATATCTATTGAGAACCTACTCTTTATTATGTGTAAGAGACTGCCACAAGGATACAAATCAGCCTAAGATACGGTGCAGCCCTCCAAGAGTTTATAATATCCGTGAGCAGAGGAGATTTAAACATGAGGACCCCTTTGCCAAAAAAGTGACACATGAAAGGTATACAACTTAAGTATTACTATAGCAATAAATACATCTTATGGGATTTCCAAAAAAGTGAGATCACAGGCTCCTAACGTGTCCAGGAAAGGAAGAAATGACAAGAGTTTGAGCAGCTGCAGATCTAAGGGAGTCTCGAGGTAGGACAATAATTATTTCTGATGTTCAGGATTTACCCGAACATGTCGTTGTCCCTGACTAAAGACACTCTCACAGAGGAAGTGGCCACAGAAACAAATGTTAAAAAGTGCTTTTCCTTTGGTTAGGTTTTCGGTTTGTTTGATTTGATTTATTCCTTCCCTGTAGAAGTGTTTGAAGCTGGATTCGCTGAGTTCTATCGGAAGGACGAGGCAGGGGTGTTGAAGAAATCTCTGCACACACTGAATAATTATGCTCTGTTTTTCTTTTGTATGCCCTTCTGATATCACAGTCATGGTAGCTCTAGCATGTCAGAGCAGATTCGCGAAAACAAAGTTAATGAAGAAGTGAGGACTACATTCAGCTCATGGTATTTTTTTTAAGTTCCTTTGTTATGTCTAGCCATTCTAGCCCAAACTTTCTCCACAATTCCATACTTGTTTCTAACACTGACTTAATGCGTTCAGACAATTTCTCCGCCATACATTTTTCACAACTCAGTGCTGACGGGAATGTCTCTTGAGCCCTGTGGCAGATAGAAACCTCCACTTTTGCTGCTGCCCACAGTGCATGTGGGTTACCAAGGTCATTTCAATGACTATCGCAAATGTGGAAGCGTTGAGTCTCCATTATAAAAATAAAAATAAAGGAAGGAGGGAGAAAGGAAGGGAAGTATGGGAAGAGAGAGATTGAGAGGGAGAAGGAAAGGAAGAAAGAAAAGAGAAGAAAAGAAAAGAGAAAAAAAAAGAAAAGAAAGGGGAAAAATGGAAAGAGAAAGAACAGAACCGTGAGCATGCATGGCTTCAGAGCCCTGTCTTGGCTTGTCACAGATATTTCCCTTGACTGAAATAATAGTGCAATAAAGTTAGAGCATCAGTTACTTCAACAGCAAGCCTCCCAGCCACACAACCCTGCCATTCAAATGTCTTGCTCGTTTTTCTTGTTACATTATTATGATCAGTCTCTTAGTCAAGTCTCAGTTTGACTAACCTATTGCCATAGGTACTACCCCGTCGACCTTCATCCCATTTAACAAAAGCAAGGTGGTGGCCCAGAACACTCCTGCTGTCTCCACTACTCTCAAGGCTCCAACCAGATGATCTGGCTCATCAGCTGTGTCTGAGATGGGGAGCTTTAGGACCACAGACTCTTTTTCTTTAGTCCTTCCTTTTATAACGAAGGTGTTGCTTGGGGTCAGTTCTCAACTCAGCGTTCAATCCATCGAGACAAGTATTAAGGAATATGTCTTTTGCCCTTCTTCACATTTACCTGTGGAGGAGGGACATTCCAGTAACGTGTAAGGAAAAGAGGAACCAAAACTGTGACTAGAAATAAAAATGATAGTAATCATTGACACTGACATGTTGTTTCTCAGGTGCCAAGCAGTTCTGAGAAGTTTACCCAGGCCTACTCGTGTACTCCTCATCACAGTTCAGGGACGTGGGTGCTGTGATAACCCTCATGTTAGAGACCAGAACCCTGAGATGCAGAAAACGGATTGTTTTGCCCAGGGCCACACAGTTGGTAAAAGATACAGTCAGAACTGAAATCCAGGCAGCTCGATTCCAGATGTGCACTCTTACCTCCTCCTGGTCCTCTGAAAACAATTCAGGAGCGTTGCTTAGTAGAGTTTTTTGGCAGTCAGCACACTTATCAAATCTGATCCAGGTCAAAATTCTAAATATGAAAAAGTCATGAGCAAAAATGGCATATGGGGTTGAGAGGTGATTTCCCCACATCCATCGTTAAATCCTGAGACTCTGAATTCACGTATTGAATTTTCTCTGTCTCAAGCCACATATGGATAAATATGTTTTGTATCCAAGAAGCACTGAGCCGGGCTTCCTCATCCTTGTAATGGAAGTAACGCTACTCAACCTTGTAAGGTTGTTGTGGGGATAAAGGTAATGCAGGCAGAGCCCCAGGCATAGTAGATGATCAATACGTGGTAGTTACTATTTATAACTATTTATTGGATTTCTTCCCTGTCTTTCTCGCTATCAGATCTACCTTGCACTTAGGTGTCTATTCTCACTTCAGAAAGCAAATAAATGTTCCCACTCACCCATCAAAACAAACCGCAACGCTATGAAATGATATCCTCAACAGAACCCCTATTGGGAAATAGTGAATACACAAGCCAGTATTTCCTGGACTTCATAATCAGCTTTCAAAAGGAACACTTACATATGATGGTGAAAGTTGTTTTAGAAAGATCTATTAGAGCAGATACAACGATGGGAACTTGGATAGATGTGCTAACTGAAGGAAGAGAGTTACGGCCATGTAGTTATAATTAGATAAGGCGCATCCAAATACAGTTATGATCTGGTAATGGAGCTCCGTGTGTTTGGGGAGCCATCAGAGCATCTTTCTACTGTACATTCATCTCTGCCTTTCCCTCCCCATCAGAGAAGGAGAGCAGGTGTCAAATTACGTGAAGGAGCGTGGCTCCTTTTGCCCCATTGTTCTGCTCATGGCTTTCTCGTTCTGCTTCAGAAACAGAATTGGAGTCTTCCTTCCAGTGGTCACAGAGGCACTGGGTTCCAGGAGCAACCCAAGAGGGTGTTTCTCATACCTTGATACAGAGAAGGTAAAGTTAATTGTTGCGCAAATGCTCGAGGCTGGGACCTAACCTAATTCATATATCCTGACTTCTGGCTAGGACTTACATGTCCCACGCTGAGAGAGATCAAACTTTCATGCAAGTAGATATGACCAACTTAGGTTTCATAGGGAGGGCAGAGACATGCATGTATCTTTGCCTTTATTTGTATATCTGTGGGCCTGAATTTGTATGTGTCTGTGGAGGCATGTGTCCTAATACACGTGTGTCCATCCGTGTGTCTGTGTGTGTCTTTGGGTGTATCTGCCTATATACATATGTTTGTGCATTTCTGTGTATCTTTCTATCAGTTGTGTCTGTATGATGTGCCTTGGGGTCTGTAGGTCGGTGTGTTTGTAGGCTGTGCATATCTACACATGTGTCTGGATGCACATGCACGTGTGTGGGGAATGCACAGCACTTATGCAGAGAGAAACGCAAATGTGTCCTAGAGCACAATGTTCCTGTTTAAGACACCAGCCCCTAATGCACATTTGATCCACACTTGGCCTGAGCAAGGGGAGAAGAAGAGGGGGAAAAGAATAGTTAGGCCATAACTGCAAGAGCCAAGGACCCGTTCTCTAATGCTTTCGTGGCTGTGCCTGATTTCTGTTACTACCAGCTGCACTGAATGGATCGCATTCTCACCTAGTTTTGAAATGATGTGTGAGAGTATGTCCCTGGGGCCACAGGAGGTCCCACTTCAGGAGGGCAACACTCAAGGAGGACAGAAGAAAACTTTTCCCTCTCCCCCCTAGAGCACATAGATGAGCCCATGAGCCCAAGAGAGTAACGGTAATCATTAGTTCACTAGGTGATTTCAGAAAAGGTGTCATGACCTTTTCTTCCAAAGCCTGCCTTATTTCCTTAATCGAGCTAGCATTTTCTAATAGAAACATTATCATTCGACATCAGAAATACCAAATACAGGAATCCTGTACACATCCTAACCTTGACCAAGAAAAAAATACTTTACTGGAAATGTTTGCAAAATGACAACACTATTAAATGGAAGATAAAGAAACAGGCATGACCACAGAGAGGAGAAATAAGGGAACACCTCGAGAGACCTCCAATCACGAAGCTCTGGGAAAGACTGGAATGGCTTAATTAGCCACTGATTAATTTCTGGTTAGAGATATCCTCTTTAAAAATATTTTAATTCACTAGCTTGATAAAAAAAACGTTTACACACCAATTGTGGTCTCTCGTTATGAAACTAATACCCAGGATGATTTCTCCAGATGTTTTTCTTCTCGAACATTCACTGATCATTATCCTTAGGATAATTCTGCAAAAGAGCAGAATTCTAAACAGCCCAAATCCCCATCCCTACACTTGTATTAAAAATTATTTTGGGGTGGTGTGAAGAGGGGATGAGGAAAAAGAACAAAGTTGAACTGAAAAACAACTTTGGAAAATTTGTAAGCCAGAATGACGTGTGTGTGTGTGTGTGTGTGTGTGTGTGTGTGTGTGTGTAATTATAGGAATTGATATCAGGGCACATTTTTTTACAATGTCCTGGGCTGATAATCAGAAGACCTGAATTCTAATCTTTACCCTTCACTGATTTCTTGATTGACCTTTGTCGAGTCACTTCAAACAGCCCTGTAGTGGTTTCAAGGGCCCCTCCTGGCCAAGTTGTGTTGACTCAAATTTTTTCTCAACCACTTAATAGTTGCATAACTTTAGGCAAGTTACTTAACCTCTTTTGCCTCTCTATTCTTATAAGAGTTGGAAGATAATTGCTTCCAGTTCATAGGGTGGTGGTGAAGGGCAAATGAGATAGTAGGTATAAAATACTGTCTGGGGGCACCTGGGTAGCTCAGTCAGTTGAGGGTCTGCCTTTGGCTCAGGTCATGATCCCAGGGTCCTAGGATCGAGCCCCGCATCAGGATCCCTGATCAGGGAAGAGTCTGCTTCTCTCTCTGCCCGCTGCTTCCCGTGCCTGTGCATGCTCTTATTCTCTCTCTCTCTCTTTCTCTCAAATAAATAAATAAAATCTTTTAAAATTAATTAATTAATTAATTAAAAAAATAAAATACTATCTGGAGCATCAAAAGTTCTCAATAAATATTAGTCATTGTTATTAGCTCTGAATCAGTGTCCTCAGGTAGAGCAGGAGAGGGCCAGAGTAGATGACCTAATGAATTCTTTCAGTCTTCAGGAAAACCATCATAGAGAATACAGCTAATAACCCAGACCCCCCAGTCCCTGTGGCCACAAGGAGCCCTCCTCAGATTTTATTTATCAGAGGTCATGTTCATGTTGTCGATCGGTCACACAGGCCCTATTGATTCATCTTCTACATGCAGTTCTGATGACCATGTTCATCTGATTTCTCAGACTACAGCAAATTAGAAGCCCACATTAGGAAGGAGAAAGAATGTTGGAAGAAAAACACCTTGTAGGCAAGAATGATTGCAGATGACCCGATGTTAACAGAGTAAACAGTTGTGATCACAGAATGAAGCATGTGTGCATCACCATGACTTCAAGTCATTAAAAAATTCTTGGGCAGCTCTTAACTCTCAAACTATTTCTATTAAAAATTATCAAAAATTATTCACATTTTATAGGCTAGGGGATTATCAGCTTCTGATAATTCCCTTTATTGGCAAGATGTAACTGGTTATTGTTTAAACCTCTCCCCAGTTTTGCTGGCCCTCTTTCATCTCTCCTGGCTCGGCATCTCTAGCACCATGATGCAGGTGGTAGCACTGTCCAGATCTTCTTTTGTCTCCCAGTGCGGAGATGGATAGAACATGAAAGAATATCAGGTGAGGTAATCAGCACCGACTACACCAAAGCCTCCCTATGTAAGCCTGATTCATCTTCTAGCACCATTCAAATATCTGTTATGATATTTTCAGCACAGATAATAGAAAGCCCCATCACAAAATGGCTTCGATAACAAAGACATTATTGTTTCACATAATTGCAAGACCAGAGAGTGAAAGAAAGTTTCCAGGCAAAGTCTGATCACCAGCACAAGAATGTCAACAACGTCTATGTTTTTTTCTCTTTCCTCCCTGCCGCCCTCAATACCAACTTCATCTTAAGGGTGGCCCTAGAGTCATCAGATAGTGTCAGTGAAATTGGAGCTGTGTGCTCTCTTGTTCATGTCTAGCAAGACGAAGAGACAAGGCCCTACCTCAGGCACTGAGTATAGGTCCTTCCCTCCGTTTGTTGGGTGGACTCCAATTACAGACCTACCCCTGGCTCAGTAAGAGAAGCCAGAGGAATGCCCGCACTTATCGCCCCAGATCAGGCATGATCTACTCCTACAGTAGAGAATGAAGTCGTCTGCTCCTTTGTCATCGGAAGGAGGGGTAAACACATAAATAATTAGGCTCTTTATGAAGGAATACAGGGGAATAGGTGTTGGGTGGGTAACCAAGAGTTTCCACTCCACAAAGTAATAATAAAGTTCACTGTTGAATTATTAAAATGGCATTTCCATGTTTAATCTACCTGGACTCCCTTTAATCAAAGCATTCATGTCAGGTGATTATTAGAATAAAAATTGTGAAGACAGTAGGCAAAGACGTTTTCCCATAATTGTTTTTATTTCTCTTAGGACTGCATTATTTTAATTTAAAATCAACACCAAGATCTTTCAACTTTTTATACAAAACATATGAAAGATGATAGGAGTTCCCACAAAACCTAGTTTTATTAAGAGAAAGCAATTTAGAACATGGACGTATTTCATTCTCCTAAGAGGAAAAAAAAAATTTAATGTAGTAGATTCATCTGATAGGGAAGAAATATATAGAATAAAATTGAGAGCATGATACAGTGTGAAAAGGCTCAAGCTAGAAATTGACCCACCCAGCCACTAAAATATTGTGTCTGTGTAAGTCACTTAAGAATATAAATAACTTGAAGGATGCAAATTAGCATCCCACAAGCCAAATCTGGCCCTATGGTGAATTTTTTGAGGGAGAAGTGGATAGCATCCACTGTCTAGCCGTATCTGACATAATTCTACTGTTGGGAGCAAAGTAACAGAGCTCGCAAGAGTAAGCACAACCAATCACCAAATTTCAGGAATTATATACAATTGTTCAGAGTCATATACAATGAAAATATGCTTAGAAGTTATCCCCAGAGCCTATAAAGATCCATTATATTATTAACATATCAAAAAATACTTGTCTTCATTCAGAATTATTGTTTGCCAGGAATAGTTGCAAGATAGTTTATATAACTCAAGTCAAAAATCTTTTTATTATCCTATATTATATGACCCAGAGGGTAGTGTTTTAAAAGGACAATCCCTCAAAATGGTTACTGTCATGTTTTAATTTCACAAAGTCCATCCATCTTTTTTTTTTTTTTAAAGATTTATTTATTTATTTGAGAGAGAGAGAGCATAAGTGGGAGGGGCAGGGGGAGAGGGAGAGAGAGAATCTCAAGTAGACTGCACTGAGCAAAGAGCCCAATGCGGGGCTCAATCCCACCACCCTGAGATCACGACCTGAGCTGAAACCAAGAGTTCGATGCTTCACCGACTGAGACACCCAGGTGCCCCCAAAGTCCACCCTCTTAAGAATCTACATATGCTCTAGAAGCGGAAATTACCTCTTCCATGGAATCGGAAGGATTGGCCATTTATACACATAGATGCCACTTTAACTCAGTTTACTTGCAAAATAGTACCCGCCTCAGTTTCATCAAGTGGCAGTGAAACCTTTGTCTATCTGGAAAGCGTTGTCCTTTCAAAAAAGTGCTCCCACCAGAGAGCTCCCCTTGGCCCATGAAATGTCCTTCCTGATGCATGGGTCAGAGCCTATGCAAAAGTGCACAGAACGCATTTCCTATTCACCACTCAGAACTCATTCATCAGCATTAAAAGTTTTTGGCACATGCTGAACATTACATAATCATATGTCAGTACAGAAGCTTTAGCATTTGTCACTGTTCATGGTGAGCCATCCTCAATGATGTAATATCATTGATATCTCCAGAAGATAACCCAAAGGTGTCTACTGGCTATATAATTTGTCAGACATTAATAAAGATTGGAACCATCAGAAAACATACAGTATTGATCCTGATAGCGGTTTTGATAAAATTTAAAAGTAGCCTCAGGTGTAGCTCCCTTAGATACGGGTGTTTGCTTGTTTGCTTGCTTGCTTGTTTGTTTTGGACAAGTGACTGAAACTGCCCCACGTGCTCATCTTTTTTAACTATATGCCAAAGACTTGTTAAACTTTCTGCCTTCATGGCCAGCTTCTGACAGTTGCTTTCTCTTGTTGGAAAAACTTGCTGTCTTCAGTGTGTTAATCCTTGATCCCAGTGAGGGTAACAAAAAACCTCAAGGAAATTTTCAGGAAAGTCCCAAGAAAACTCTGAAGAGTGTGTCTCCATTAGCAGATAACAGTGTCCGAAGATCCTCAGTCAATTGGTTTCTGAAGACCCTAGCAATTTAATTAAAAAACAGCGAAGAAATCCTGCATTAAACTTTTGTTACTTAAATGCAGTTGCTCCCTGCCAGAGCCTGAGGGTTTTCCCAAACAGTGATTAGGAAAGTGAACAAAAGTGATCCTTTTGACCACATTAATTGATCTGTAGAGTGGAATTTCAGAAATCTTTTACTGAGCTAATTATCTAATTTTAAAACTAATCTGATGAAATAATTCAGGGAAAACCCCACAACTTTACTGGGTCCTTCAGATTAATATTTCAAAGCTCTTAAACATCTGGCTTACTTGCCCTTTAGAGGATTTTCAACACGGCATTGTTGCGTAATGCATCCCTTCCAGCCAACTGGGTCTACCATCAGCCACATGTATCTTCACCTTCCCTTCTCTTCACCTTTGTCCACCATGTGTCCTGGCCTGACATGCTTTCATTTTTCTCCATGCTCTTCTTGGCTAAACTCAAGTCATGCTTCACCTTCCCCCATGAAGTTTTGGCAAATAACTTCCTCTCTGAACCCCTGTTGTTCTTATCATCCATTCCCCACATTGTACAATCTCTTAGATTATTGCTAGCACTTCGTATCTCTATTCCTATTCTTTAATTGACCTCACATAGATTTTCCATCCCCAGACATGTTGTGTATTTGTCTTTATGTCTGTCTAGAGCCTTATGAAATGCCTGGTGTGTGGCCGATGTCAATTATACCAATCTGAAGGGTTGAGCTGATGTAGTTAAATCATTTAATCTGAATACAAAGATAGAAAAATGGACTGTCAGGTAATAGTTGTAAGATAAATAATGCATATCTGGGGTCCAGGAACCTAAAATAGATTTCTAAATCTGACACTAAGGAGACAGTGACTTATATTGGACAAGTCATTTCATCTGCCCAGCTTCATGTTTCTCATCTGTCAAATTGGAAGAATAATAATGACTCTCAGATAAAAAGCTTCTGCACAGCAAAGAAAACAATCAACAAAAGTAAAAGGCAACCTTCAGAATAGGAGAAGATACTTGCAAATAACGTATCTGATAAAGGGTTAGTATCTACAATATATAAAGAACTGATACAACTCAGCACCTAAAAAACAAATAATCCAATTAAAAAATAGGCAGAAGATATGAACACACATTTCTCCAAAGAAAACATCCAGATGTCCAACAGACACATGAAAAGATGTTCATCATCGTTTACCATCAGGAAAATGCAAATCAGAACTACAATGAGATATCACTCACACCTGTCAGAATGGCTAAAATCAACAACACAAGAAACAACAGGTGTTGGCGAGAATGTGGAGAAAGGGGAACCTTCGTGCACTGTTGGTGGGAATGCCAAGTGGCACAGCCACTGTGGAAAATGGAGCTTCCTCAAAAAGTTAAAAATAGAACCCAACAATCCAGCAATTGCACTACTGGGTATTTACCCCAAAAATATAAAACACTAATTCCAAGGGATACACCCACCCTTATGTTTATAGCAGCATTATTTACAATAGTTAAGATATGAAAGCAACTCAAGTGTCCATCAATAGATGAATGGGTAAAGAAGATGTGAGATATATATATCTAATGGAATATTATTCAGCCATTAAAAAGAATGAAATCTTGCCATTTGCAATGACATGGGTGGAACTAGAGTATAATTCTAAGTGAAATAAGTCAGAGAAAGATAAATATCATATGATTTCACTCATATGTGAAATTCAAGAAAAAAAAACAAATAAGCAAAGAGGAAAGAGAGAGAGAGAGAGAGAGACAAACCAATAGGGGTGGGTGAAATAGGTGATGGGGATTAAGGAGTGTACTTGTTGTGATGAGCACCAGGGGATTAAAATTAAAAAAATGACTTCCTTACCTATTTCATTAGATCACTGTGAGAGCCAAATGATATAATGTTTTTAAAAGTATACAAAGTTAATTACCTTACAAATATGAATGTTCATTGTTAGGCAAAAGAAACACTACCTTTAGAAATCCCATATCAAATGTAGTGAAGAGCTCCTAAAATTATCAATGCTGCTGTTAGTTTTAAGGTATATTGTGATCAACTTTACATAGTGCTGTAGATCAGGTTGTTCTTCTCATTTTACAGATGAAAGTTTGAAGTTTTCTAGAAGCTAGTGATTGATGTAAAATGAATGACAGCACCAAAATGAGATACCTTCCTTGTTCTAGTCAGTAGCTTTGAGCCCAGTGGCCACCATGACTTCTTTCTAAATTTTTCCTGAAGCACTATTAAAGGTCTGATTCTTAGGGATATATATAAAGCAACACTCTGAAAAGACCAATCTCTCCTCTCTAAAGTTCCTAGCACCCTACATCAGTATACATAATGCCCTTGGATCCATGATTGGGCTCCATAACTCTTCTGTCTTCTGGCTTTCTTCTCTGGACTTTTTTTTTTAAAAGATTTTTATTTATTTATTTTGACAGAGAAAGAGAGCAGGAGAGCACAGGCAGGGTGAGCAGCAGAGGGAGAAGGAGAAGAAGCAGGCCCCCTGCTGAGCAGGGAGCCTGATGTGGGGCTCGATCCCAGGACCCTGGGATCATGACCTGAGCCGAAGGCAGTCGCTTAACCGACTGAGCCACCCAGGCACCCGTCTGGCCTTTTTCTAAAGTCCAGATACTTATCATTTCTTAATCACTAACTTCCTCTGAGACAGTTCCATTTGGATGTCCCACAAGAATGTCACATTGAAGAAAACCAAACCTGACTTGTCATCTCTTCCCTCTCACCCTTCCCATCCTGAAAATGGCAACTCTTTCTATGTTGTCTATCTCGGACATGTACAACCATCCACACGGTGGCCAAACCCAAAAACTGAGAAGTCATCCTTGGCCTCACTCTTACTGAAGACTTACTAATTCCTGCTCATTCTGTCTTCTTCCCATCTCATCATGAATCTGCATGTCCAAGAGCTGGGGTTCGCTGTCCATTGCTTTAGATTGCCACCATAGTCTTCTAACTCATCGTCCATTCTATGACCAGAAAAATCCCTTTAAGATACAAACCAAATCCCATCAATCCCTTTCAACCCAGTGACAATTTCATTGTGCCTCCATTTCCATCCAGCAGGGGGATGAAGATGAACCATGTGTCCAACTCCTTCATATGCACGCAGGGCCTCCCTCACCCAGATCATACTCCTCCTTCCTTCAAGTTTCACCATAGATGCCAACGTCCCCCAGAAGATCTCCCTATTAACTCTCTTCTGAAAATGGACTGGGGAGTACCCTACACTTACCCAACTGAGCATTCTCCCACTGCCTTATAATCACCTTCTATTTGCCTGCACAACCCAGTAGCTTAAAACCTCCTTCAGAGCAGGACCAATCTTTCACCAAGTTGTTTCAGTTACTCTTGTCCCTAGAGCCTATCCATGGTATCTTGTGTATAACATGCTTTCAATAAAGAAGAAGACAAACAAACAAACAACAACAAAAACAAGTTACTCTCCCTTCCTCTCTGCTTACTTTTCTTCATCCTGAAATATTCTACCTCTTCTGCTCTGTTGGATATTATGAATCATGTTTATTTCAGGACATCTTCTTAAGTGAATCTGCTCGTGTCAGTCCTTACTCTGCATCCCTTCTCAATGTGTCTATTAAATGAACGTGTGTCGTGTTTCTACTTTTTGGAACGTTGTAGATAAATTGAGGTTGAAGCTCCTGTATATAGCGTCTCCCAGCATCGACTTTGAACTCCTTGGGTAAGCACTGCTGTTCTTAAATCTTCAGTTCCTCCTGACTTCCTATGTTCACCAGCACTCAGTTGCTGCTCATTAAGGACTGTGTGGGATGCGCCATCATCCCATCCGGTCTTCACAACCCAAGCTCCTGTCATTCCTGCATCACTGTGCATTTTTCTGCATTAATTCTCTCACAACCTTGACAGACTCTTTGTTATGTTTCCATCTAACAAGGAACTGGAGCGTTCACTGACAGGGAGGCAGAGTGTAATGCGCCCAACTAAGAGCCAAGCAGGACTTAAAGATCAAAGACGTCCTTCCTCCTTAATCCAGGGCTCCCCCTTTTAGGTTGGACAAACCATTTTCAATACTTTAGGTTTTTCACCTATTAGGAGAAGGATTTGTAAGATTCCTACTAGCTCTATACAAGGGTATATTACAAAAGTAATAACCCAAACAAATGACAGATCTGATAACCAATGATAGGCAAAACTGACTATACCCTCATAGATAAAAATCTCTTTAAGATGTTTGCAACACGTTTTGAAAGAAGGAGGGTAAAAAGGATAGAGCTAGATCATCAAGTATTTCAGTTTTACATTAGCACGATTTTCTTAAGTCATGTCATTCCAGTGTTGCCCATGTAGGAGAAATTTGAAAGGCACTCACTGAACTAGCAGTCTTCCAAGGAGGAAGGACTAGAATCAAATAGAAAACAAATATTTAAACAAACCTCAAACCTTTCAAAGAAGGTATACTACATTGATCCCATTTTCCTATTTGTTTATTTTTTATGAAAATCCCTATTTAATTTGGTTAAACTATTCTAGGCAAAATGCCCAGTAACTGAGGTAGACACGTACATGAGAAAAGGGGTAGTAAGCAGATAAGGAGGCTGACCTGAAAAATCCGTGAAGTTAACTCTATTTTTCTTTTGATTTTTTATAGTCACTGACTTCACCACAAAATCAGATGGTGCGGTTTGTGCTCCAAAGGTTCTTTTGTTCCAACATAGCTATCTACATTAACATCAGAATTATCACTGCCACAAGGAGATTTTTTTTATCTTACTTTAGTAATAATATTTCAGTAAGAATGCAGCTGGTAAAAATGTGTGTGTGCATGTGTGTATATATATGTATATATATATGTATATATGAATATAAATATATGTTTTAAACTACAAGATGAAGGGGCGCCTCAGTGGCTCAGTCGGTTCAGCGTCTGCCTTCGGCTCAGGTCATGATCCCAGGGTCCTGGGGTGGAGCCCCGCATCGGGCTCCCTGCTCAGCGGGGATCCTGCTTCTCCCTCTGCCACTCCCCCTGCTTGTGCTCTCTCTCTCTCTCTCTGTCAAGTAAATAAATAAAATCTTAAAAAAAATACTAAAATAAGATAAAATAAATCACAAGATGAAGTATTTAGCTACTTAAAAAATTACTAAAGCTTATTAATCCTAAATCATATTGATTTCCCTTATTTTCATATGTGGGGCTATAACAATGGTCATATTATTTTCATTTTTAATCTACATAGTATTCATTTATGCTATATTATTGTCATTAGCTTACATATTTCCTAATTTGGAGACGTTTGGTAGTTTAAAATATGAGGGTCTTATAGATAGTGCTGCTGTGAGTATCTTTACTCAAATTTCTCTTTTGTATACATGCCTCACAGTTGAATGATTGGCTCTAGGTCTAGAAAAATAGGGGCGCCTGGGTGCCTCAGTCGGTTAAGCGGCTGCCTTCGGCTCAGGTCATGATCCTGGGGTCCTGGGATCGAGCCCCACGTCCGGCTCCCTGCTCAGTGGAGAGCCTGCTTCTCCCTCTCCCTCTGCCTGCCACTCTGCCTACTTGTGCTCTCTATCTCTCCGTCAAATAAATAAACAAAATCTTAAAAAAAAAAAAAAAGAAAAATACATAGCTCTTATTACATCATTCTGGGTTTGTGATCAGGAAGATTGAACCAATTTATAAATGCCACCAATATATGAAGATAGATTCCCAATAGTCCAGCCCTCAGTAATTTTTTAAAATAGGTCCCTTTGTTTTATTAGGTCAAGTGGCATATCAAGATACCTAAAATCCGCATAATTTTCATTTACTTTACTGTTGATGACAATACATATGTCACCATGATCCTTTACTACTGCATCTACACAATGGAAATCTATGGACCACAGCTGTGGGCCAAGCACTGAGTCAAGACCGAAGACCGTAAAGAGGAACAGGAACAGCAAACAATGCTGTCCATCCACACAATGGAATACTATGTGACAATAGAAAGCAATGAACTGACACATTAACAAAGTAGAAGAATTTCAAAGGCATGATGCCAAGCGAAGGAAGGCAGTGAGAAAGCCATAGAGTGTATGACCCCATTTGCATGATTTTCTGGAAAAGGCCGAAGCATATGAACAGGAAACAGATCGGTGGCCACCTGGAAGTGGTCACCAGTGCTGGATGATAGAAGCATTCTGTATCTTGACTATGGTGGGGATTGCAGGGCCACCTTACACCTGTACCCCTAAAAGACTGAGTTATACTAAATATAAACGATATTTCAACACGCCTGACTCTAAGAAGTGCCAATTGCCACGGTGTAGAGTATTTTGTAAGAGTGAAGATTCTTCGGCCAGGCTTCTGGAACTCATATTTCTTCCATATCCCTTCCTGACTCCGTCATCCTGCCCTGCATACTTACTTAACCTCTCTGTGCTTCACCTTGCCGATCTTTAAGTTGGGTGTAATATGTCATGGGGTCATTAGGAAAGAAAATCAATGCAAAGCATCTAGGATACTGTAAGAGATCAATAGATTTCCTTTTCTTATTTGAGTGTTACAATAGACTAGTAGATCCTGTCCAGTGGGAAACAGGCAAGTGGCCAGAAAAGCCCATTTTGGAAAGAAGTAACTCAAATACCCATAGTTTTTGCCTAATTATGAGCCAGAGAGATAAATATTAAACACAAACATCACTTTTGCTTACAAAATATGCAGTTTTTCTTTTTCTAACTTTATCATTATTATTATTTAAGAATGAGACCCAGAGTGCATCAGAGCTATTGAGACGAATACTCTTGTATTCCTGGTAGATGTGTAACTAGATCTACCTTTACAGAAAACAACGTGGCATCGGGACCGAGGGTCTGAAAATATTAAAACTCTTCAACTTAAGGGTGCCTGGGTGGCTCAGATGGTTAAGCGTCTGCCTTTGGCTCAGGTCATGATCCCAGGGTCCTGGGATCGAGCCCCACATCGGGCTCCTGGCTCAGCAGGGAGCCTGCTTCTCCCTCTCCCTCTGCCTCTCTCCCTGCCCATGCTCTCTCTCTCTCTGTATTCTGTGTCTCCGATGAATAAATAAAAATCTTAAAAAAAAAAAAACCTCAACTTAGTCATTTTGCTTTTATTTTTT
This sequence comes from Halichoerus grypus, assembly GCF_964656455.1. Taxonomy (NCBI): domain Eukaryota; kingdom Metazoa; phylum Chordata; class Mammalia; order Carnivora; family Phocidae; genus Halichoerus; species Halichoerus grypus. The sequence goes on along the minus strand of NC_135717.1, from coordinate 48,330,106 downwards.
TTAAAGATTGTATTTATTTGTTTATTTGAGAGAGAGAGAAAGAGAGCATGAGCAGGGGGAGAGGCAGAGGAAGAAGCAGACTCCCCGCTGAGCAGGGAGCCCGATGTGCTTCTCAACCCCAGGACCCTGGATCATGACCTGAGCCGAAGGCAGCCGCTTAACTGACTGAGCCACCCAGGCATTCCTAGTGGTTTTGCTTTTAAAAATGTTTCCTACAAAAGCATCAATAAAGCCCAGAGAGATTTATGTGCAAGATCAACTATTGTGATTACTTATAAAAGAAAAAAGAAGGGCCACTCCCTAAGTATTAGAGAAATTATTTTTGATATCTGCATACCGCTGCATAAGTACACGCGTGAGCGCGCATGCGCGCGCGCGCACACACACACACACACACACACACACACACAGATACGTTTGAGGAAATTAGTAAATGGGCACAGGAAGAAATGCAGCCCAAACATGAACTTTTTTGGAAGGCTCAAGATCTGGCTCCTGAAGGAAAACTGAAGTTTCTTACGTGGGAAAAATTGAGAATTACACTTTGTGCCAAAAGGCCAAAAGCCTAAGGATACTTACGGTGTCCTGGGAAGGCCAAACCTCCTAGAGTAATTAGAGTATAGAGTTCACAGGAAGAAGTGATACGATACAAAATAAAAAATCAGCCTCAGGAGTTTCTTTTTTTTTTAAAGATTTTATTTATTTGACAGAGAGAGACCCAGCGAGAGAGGGAATACAAGCAGGGGGAGTGGGAGAGGGAGAAGCAGGCTTCCCGCTGAGCGGGGAGCCCGATGCGGGGCTCGATCCGAGGACCCTGAGATCATGACCTGAGCCGAAGGCAGACGCTTAACGACTGAGCCACCCAGGCACCCCCAGCCTCAGGAGTTTCTAAAAGATCAGTACGTCATGCTCACAAGCCCAAACTGTAGTTTGCAAATGCAAACCATTAGAGCTTTTTTTTTTTTAAATATTTTATTTATTTATTTATTTGAGAGAGAGAGCAAGAGAGCACAGCAGGGGCAGTGGCCGAGGGAGAGGGAGAAGCAGGCTCCCCGCTGAGCAGGGAGCCCCATGTGGGGCTCAATGCCTGGGATCATGACCCGAGCCCAAGGCAGACGCCTAACCGACTGAGCTGCCCAGGCGCCCCCCATTAGAGCACCTTAAGATAAGGCTTAATACAATTGTTTGACTTTAGAAAGACACCCCTGGTGAGCAGGGTCATCCCATTTTCCTCCTTTGGATATTTACCAAATAGAATTAGATATTAAAAAAAAAAAAAGCTTAAAAATTAATAGCAAGAGATAGCTCCCAAGTTGAGCACACCAGCTAAGGGATTACAAAGTGCAACAAGATTCATGGTGATTTAAAACATCTCATTATGGACTCACAAATGTTTGTTGAATCCATTACTTTCATAGGAAGGCAAGCCCATTATTGCCATCACCTGTTTTTTGTTGTTTGGGTTGGATGATTTTCTAACGAAGGCCTGTTTCCTCAACTTTGATCTTTTTTTTTTTTTTCCTACCTTCTGGGCTGTTTTGCCCCACTTTTAGAACACAGTTTAGCTCCTGGGTATTTTGCAAACTCTATTTTTTTCTTCTTGATAGGTTCATCAGCTAATGCTTGTGCTGTTTGGAATCCTAAATCAGCAATCCAGTGAAGGTGAGTTATTCCCCCTTTGCTTCTCCATCTCTGAGTCATCTTTTGCAAAATGGCAGGCACTTCTTCCAAAGAGCAGTCAAGGCTTGGAGTGGTTACACCCTGAACAAAACACTGTCTCCTTGCCCAAACTTTTATCAGAAGGCGTTGCAGAAACTCATTAAGTCACTTGAGTCAAAGATCCAGGTGAGTCATTCTGAACCTCCACCCAGTTCGACTTTTCCCTCTGGTAACAATTAATTATATTTTTCCCTTTTCCTACTCCCACCTCCACCAACATTCAATCACCTGTTCCACATGGTCACACACACTCACTCTGAGTTTATAAGCTCATATAAGGTTCACTCGCTTGGCACTCACAGGAGAGAGATAAGAAATAAAATGTCTCTAGCTTTTCTACTGAGTGCCTGGCAGTAGGGAAAAAAAAAAAATTAAAAACTTAGTCCTAAAAGTCATGTAACTTAATCTTAAAGAGCATTTGCTTTTTGACTTCACGTTTTAACTTCTTGATGAAAGAATGTAAGGCAAACACTCTACATGAAAATATTCCAGTGAAAGCGTGCTATCTTATTAATTATTCAAGTAATTTAACATAGCTTGCCTGGTGAGACCCAGTCTGGGTGGAGGATCCGTGAATCTCAGATGTGCGAAAGAGTACTCATAGAAAGTGCATGGGCTCGGGGCACCTGGGTGGCTCAGTTGGTTAGGCGTCTGACTTCGGCTCAGGTCATGATCCTGGGGTCCTGGGATCGAGTCCTACATCGGGCTCCCTGCTCAGTGGGGAGTCTGCTTCTCCCTCTCCCTCTGCCTCTCCCCCTGCTTGTGCTCGCTCTCTCTCTCTCTCTCAAATACATAAATAAATAGAATCTTTAAAAAAAGGAAAAGAAAGAAAGTGCATGGGCTCTGCAGTTAATCGAACTGGGTTTGAACATCAGCTCTCTCATTTCCCACCCTATGACTTTAAACAAGTCTTTCCACCTCACAGAGCCATGATTTCATCTATTAGACTAACACCTATCTCAGATGGTTGCCATGGGGACTTATTATAACAACATATTTAATGCTAAGCCGAATGGCTGTTCTTTGGGAAGTAATAATGCAACAATAATAAACAATAATAATAAACACTCTGCTAAGCATTCTATCTAAATTAACTCAATCCTCTCAACAACCTCCTGAGGGAGATACAGTTGTCCCTTCAATAATGCAGGTTTAGGGGTGCTGACCCCTGGTAGAGTCAAAAATCCATGCATAACTTTTGACTCCCCCCCAAACTTAATAGCCCCTTATTGATCAGGGCCCTTATGGACAACATAAACAGTTGAGTAACACATATTTTGTATGTTGTATGTATTAGATACTGTAGTCATCCAATAACGTAAGGGAGAGAAAAAATATTATTGAGAAAAATCGTAAGGAAGAGAAAATACACAGCAGTGCTGTACTGTATTAATGAAAAACAAAACTGTGTAAGGGGATCTGTGTAGTTCAGACCCATGTTGTTCCAGGGTCAGCCATACTACCATTATGCCATTTTACAGAAGGGGAAAGTGAACCACAGAAAAGTGAATTTCGTTATTGAAGATCATAAAGACATGAACTGCATAAAGCAGATTCAAATCCGGAATCCATGCATTAAACCATAATGCCTCTGGATGCATTCCCTTCTCTCCTTAAAGATTACGAAGAGGGTTAGCTGGCAATCTCAAAAGTACTGTCATCTTGAGGGTTAGTAATTGAGTTGGAAGCCAGGACCTTTCAACCTAAGTCTCCAATTCCTTTCTTGTATATTTCCCTAAGAAACAAAACAAAGATAAACAAAAGACATAATAAAGCATTGGATAAGGGTGGATGGTGGGTTTCGAATAAGAAACTAGAATGTTGCACTACTGCCTTATGATAATGAGGAGCCCAGGTAGAGCAACTAATTAGTTGGTAATGACCTGTTCTGAAATAGCCATGTCAGGTCCTTACCCTGCTTAAGAGTCAGATCCATGAGGCTCTGGAAAGATTCTAAGGAGGAAACCATCACTGCGGCTAGCACTCGGGTCCACCTTCTCCTCTTCTCATGCTAACATCTTACTTAGCGGCATCCAGCCCCCACAACACCGTAAAGAAGGCAAAGCTGGATTTTGGTTCTGTGTCCCTCTCTTTCTCCCTAGTGTTTCTTCCTCCTACTCACCAACCCCCTCCCGTCCACCCTCTGTGGGTGAAGCAACAAATACCTCAAGTAAAATGACTGTCAAGAGAGTTGACATGCTCTAGCTGGTAATGGAGCCCCCAGAAGTCACCTGGTGGAAACAGCAGCCCACCTTCTCACCCACAAGACAGCCCATTTCCTTCAGGAGTATCTGTAGACCCATCATAGCCTTCTAAGTCTCCTACCCTTCTGGGGTCATGAACACACTCAGCAAGCCATGCATCATGCTTCCATATCTAAATCCACAGGTATTTTCCCACACCCACCCAAACAGCTACCCTGGCCTTGCAGTTCAAGGCCAACAGCCATGAGGATAGAGCCAGCTGTAATTGAGGAGATGGGAGGTGTGGATTTGTTATCTGGGCCCCACCTGCTTCTGACCCGAGGCAAGAGGAGCCCTGGAAACCATTCCAACTCTAATAAGGGAAGAGGCACTGTAGGTCAGGGAGACGTAATGGAAAGAGACTCCCTTTCCTTAACTGATTGAATCAGTGATGGGGCTACGAGGTGTTAGGAGAGCGATTACTTTCGATCACAGGGAAAACTTCAGTAGCATGACGATGACAATTATAGTTCACATTGTTGGAGCACTTACCATGCCAGGCATTCTTCAAAACTCCTTCATGGAGTACCTCGTTTAATATCCTGACTACAGTCCTTTGAGGTTGGCACTGTCACCCCCATTGTAGAGATGAGAACACAGGTAGAGAACGGTTAAGCAATCCTTCTCAACTCATGGCAAGTGAGGAAGACGGGATAGAAACCCAGCAGGCAACCATCAGAGCCCTTGTTCCCAACTCCTTCTCCATGACTAACCAAAGCTGGGACTGGCAAGCTTTGCCTGGGATGACCCAGGTAGTAACTGTTTTAGGCTATGCATTCGGCCCTAATGAACTCAAAGCCGCCATCGACTAATTTAAACCAGGGGGCTTTGCAGCATTTCAATAAAACTTTATTTATGAACAAGGAAATTTGAATTTCATACCATTCCCCGTGTCATGAAATATTCTTCTTTTGACTTTTTCCCCCAACCGATTTAATAGGTATAAACCATTCTTGGCTCACAGGCCCTATGAAAACAAGCAGCAGGCCACATTTGGCCCACAGGCCTTGGTTTACAGATCCCTGATCAAAAAGATTGAAAGAAAATTAAAACAAAGACAATTGGAGAGAAATGTGAATCATGTTCTTTTTTTTTCCCTGCCATTTTCACCTTGTATTTATTTCCACCTGAAGGTTATTTCCATCATCCCTTTTCCTATCATTTGAACCCACGCAGTCCAACTGCGGAATCGGTTGGTATCTCCACGTTAATAAGCCGCGTGGCCCTTGAGCAGTTAACGTGACTCTTATGTCACGGCTTCCTTGTTTTACTAACAGTAGTTGTGTCACGGGTTTGGTAGTTGTAGGTATTCAATTACATCATGCATGCTAAGCAACCATCCAGGTCCTCAGCACATTGTAAACTCTCAATAAATAAATGTTAATTCTTACGACTACTAGAATCATTATCATTACCACTACTATTATCAACACCATCATCACCCCAGCTGAGAAAATGAACGTAGCACCTCTCCCGCAGTTCACCTCTGCAACTCTCTGTTGACTGATGTTCTACCTTGGAGGTGAGTTAAAAAAAAGTCCTGTAGGGGTGCCTGAGTTGTGATCCCAGAGTCTTGGGATGGAGCCAAGAATCCAGTCTGGGCTCCCTCCTCAGCGGGGAGCCTGCTTCTCCTTCTCCCTCTGCCCCTACCCCCTACTTGTGCTCTCTCATGCATGCTTTCTCTCTCAAATAAATAAATAAAATCTTAAAAAAAAAAAAAAAAGAAAGTCCTCTAAATATCCTCCCCATTCTCCTCACAGTATCACACCCCAAACCAAGCCCCTACAGGAAAAAAAAAAAAATACGCTTCTGTATTGCTCCATATTCTCAACATTCTAGGGGGAGAAAAAAAAATCTCATCTACACGGAATTCTAGCTGTTTGTCTTGGGCTCACTCCCCGGCAGTATCCAGCCACTTTCTAATCTGTACTAATTACCAACCTTTCACTTGCCTTTGACTCTTTGGTGCTTGTTTGCAATGCTCCTGGGTCACGAGAAGAACGAGGAGATACAAAACCTTCATAATGAACCTCTGTGAGTTAGAACAAGCATAATTTTTTTCTTATTTAAGCAGGCCATATGTGTGCAGAAGGCTACTCCGGGATGGTAGGGAAGGCAACTCGTTGACTGAAGCATGTTGCTTCAACCTCCGAGAACAGCTATCAGCACTGTGAGCCTCATTCTCTGATACTTATTGAATATTCGCTGTGTCTCCCGCCCTGTGAAGCTCTCGAATCATTTCTGTGATAGCGACAGGTGAAATGCACAACTAGGATGCTAATGAAGACATGGAAGTTACCACTCTCGATGTGTGGGCCAAGGAACACTGTGACTCCGCTGTGAGTCCCGTTGCCTCATTATCTCACACTCCCTGCTTTCCTCTCAAAAGACTTGTGGGCAGGTAGCGCCAGTAAAGTTCATCATTTATCGGCTGGCAAATCAGCTGAGCATGACTTGGTTATCTGATTCTCTATTTCAGAGGACTGATGGGTTATGTTCTCAGAAGGGCATGACAATCATCAGGAAAAAGAGCCAGCTCTGGTTCCCAGAAAATGCCTTACTCGTCATTTTGAGGTTTCCATATCACTGGAGCCAAATGTTAGCACCGGTGGGCTTGAAGAGCAAGAAGAATCCTGGCCGTTTTTTGAGAAAGAAATAGGCTCTTTGGAACTTTTAAAGTGCATTGGTGTGAAATCACATAATCATAGCCAAGATAATTTTAGCAGTTGGAAGTGTGTGCGGCAAGGGCAGAGTCTCCAGCGGGCATAGCAGACAGACGCCCGGCTTCCTTCGTAGGGCTGGCCCCATCTCTTCCAAAGGCTTTGCTACATTTTGTTTAGTCGTTAGTTGGGTGAGAGCTTCTCCTGCTTCCCAAACCAGCTAGCAGTCTATGTGGACCAACTCTGTTGATTCAAAGTTTTATTTTATTTCTTTCTGGAACCACAAAACTACTCAATGTATTGAAAACCTGATGGTGAACCTATTGGCCCAACTAGTTTCTTGATTTGGTTGTAAATTCAAGAACTCTAAGCAGTGAATAGAGAGATCATTGGGCACAAGAATTCTGCCTCTTCTTTTTCCCAGGAAATCAATCTCAGACGAAAATGTGAAGTAGGCAGTTTACCTCCATGCACGGTCACCTCTGAGCCCACCTCCTCACTGCTACTTCCTTGCAAGTACCTCCCTGGGGCCCAATCCCTCTTAGTTAACACCAAGAAGGTGATGCTGGAGTATTTACTCTCACTTCCAGTATGATGTGATATTTTATTTTTTAAAAATTACAATAATGCTAACGTAAAGCAATAAATATCCCATAGCAGCATCTCCCACATTTATAATAAGACAGTGGGGATAAAGCTTCCTAGTAGAACCCTTCCAGGGACCTCTCCTCTCATACCAACAGACAAACAGCCCATCTTACTTCCTCCACCAACATGTATATGGCCATTTTGCTGTAAGTTCACAATCTGTTACCCAATTTGGGGGGCATAATAAGAGAGATTAACACCTGTTGTGAACAAAAGTTTATAAAATCTTTTTTTTTTAAGATTTTATTTATTTATTTGAGAGAAAGCATGAGCTGTGGGGAGGGGAAGAGGGAGAGGGAGAAGCAGGCTCCCTGTTGAGCAGGGAGCCCCATGTGGGGCTCGATCCCAGGACCCTGAGATCATGATCTGAGCCGAAGGCAGACACTTCACTGACTGAGCCACCCAGGTGCCCCAAGTTTATAAAATCTCACCAGGAATTAACAGATAGTAGTAGTAATGCAACTCCCCATTCCTTGTCAGAAGATACAGGGGATCTTTGACAACATCTCCTCTCTCTCTCTCCACCCTTCACCTCTCCACACACGTGCAGAGACTTGATGAAAGAGTAATGGGGGTAGAGAATCCTGGTGTAGAAAGGCAGCAAATGCATCTTTGTTCAGAAACGTCCTTGTCTCTTACTTCATTATCAAGAACGCTACCTAAAGAGTAGCTGACATATAGTAGTCACTCAATTACTATTTCTTAAATGACCAAAAATGTGACTAATTGATCAAGTTTTTGGAAGCAATATGAATACACACTTTTTTTTTTTTTTTTAATTCTGGGGGCCTTGTGAGTTAAAACCTAAAGAAATTCTTACTCAAAAAGTTTAGTATCAGGAGCCAATAAATGGTTCTCCTGTACATTGCTTCGAGTGCTTATATCCATTCTTATTTTCCTATCTGAAAAAAAAATGAAGTATAACTAGCCAAAAGAAATGAAAACTTATACCCACACAAAAACTTGTGCACAAATGTTTATAGTGGCTTTATTTGTAGTCACCAAAAACTAGGAACCATCTAAAGGTCCTTCATATGCAGAATGATACCTACACTGACTGTGGTACATCCATGCAGTGAACATTACGGATAGAAAGGAGTACGCTACTAATACACGCAACAACACACATGAACTCAAGAGCATTACACTAAGTCAGGAAGAAGCCAGAGTTAAAAGGCTGCATATTATGATTCAATTTATATGACATTTTTGTCGAGACAAAACTACAGAAACCATCATTGTCAGTGGTTGGGGAGGAGGGATTGACTGAAAAGTGGTAGAGGGCATCAGTGGGCACGATGGACTTGCTTTACATCTGATTGTGATGGTGGTTAGTCAACTGAACACACTTGTGAAACCTCATGCAGAGGTGAGCCCTAAAGAGGAGGAATCATACTATATATAAATTACACCTTAACTTATAAAAATGAAAGTAAAGTATAACAATGCTCCACAGCTCAGTAAGATGGACAGATTTTTGCAGGTATTCAATTTTGGTCCTGCTAAAATGTACCCCATCCCCTTTTTTGAGCTTTAAATTTGGAACCAACAAAGGCAGCATCTGTTTTGGGAGAGGAATACTCTGGAGATTTGGTTACCCTTGAAGGGATTTTATGTTTGGAGGCATTATTGAGGGGACCAAGGATGTAATATTGTAAGGACTATGGATCTCCTAATATTCTGATCCACCATGATTGTACTTTTTACCTGGCTAGAGTGTAGTAAGGATAAATTAGTTAATGGGTACAAAGGATTTTGAAGATGAAAAGCACCTGATGAGTTCTAGAAGCACCACTGTTAATGCTGAGACGGGACTGGAGGCAAAAGCATTTTCAAAGGCAGAACCTGGGCAAGTTTTTCTATCACTTTGTGTCAATTTTCTAACCGGCTCTCACACAGCAATTACACAGCTTCGTACCTTTGTGCTGAAGCGTAGACCACTCGAAAGAAGAAAGGCTCTGTACAAATGCTACAGAAACAATAGTGAGCTTGGTCAACCAGACAAGTCAAAGCCTAGAGCAAAGGTGAGAAAGTAAATACCTTAGAAGTAAATAGAGCAAAACATATTATGAATTGCAGAACATCCCACCTTATTGAACAGATGCATGTTCCAAAGTCCAATGCATACAGAGAATTATTCTACTAAAAGTTTATTATGGAGAAATAAAGAATCTCTTTATAAGTAATCCGATTTGAAAGAATGTTATGGTGAAGTTCAGAATTTTATAGATTAAATTTCTTACAAAAGGCCAAGGTCTTCATTGGACAGGTCTGCCACCTGAAGATTGATGCGTCCAGATTCAGCATTCATATCTTTTCCCTCAAACACAGTGAGCACAGTGAACACAGCTAAGTGTCTCATCTGCAGATGATCCCAACCCTCACACCACAATTTTTCTCCCAAATGGTTGCACTTATTGTCTTAATTTTTCTCTCTTTTTATTTCCCCTGCCTCTTCTCTGATTGAAGTACAAAGTAATAGCAAAGACCTGGCCAAAAGCCAATGAGTCTGAGGGAGAAGGAGGAGAAAAGAGAGGTTTGGTGAAGCATCCTGTGAGATAGATATCCTGGCCTTAAGTCATTAGACTTTCCACCATAAAAGCACAACAAATGAGCCTGCAGGTATTCCTGCTTAACTGAAAGAGCAGAACAAAGGAACAGCCCTCATTTTTTTACCTAAATGTTGAATAAAATCATTGGAAGGATGGGTGTCTACACAATTCTGATGGACAACATGGCAGAGTGAAAAATTTTATGGGTCCATGTATTATGAAATCTGAATTCTGCCATTAAATAGCTGGTGGACATTGTGCAAGGCTTTTGGTCTCTCTGGACCTCAATTTCTTCATCTGTGAAATTAGAGTATTTCATGAGATAACCTCTAGGATCCCTTTTCAGTTCTAAAGTCCAGATTCTGTTTGTTCCCCTTTAAGGTAAAATAGCTATTTGTGAACCTAGAAATAACTCCAAGATTTGTCTTTCTTCATTCCCCAATTTTTGAAACAAGCTAACAGGAAACAGCACCATTATTGATACTGCAATTGTTAGTTCCTTTATTTTTATATAGAATGGGAATCTCATATTGAGCCTTAACTACACCCACCATTCAAAGACATGCCTGGGTGCACTTACAGAACGAATAGCATCAAAAAACAAACAAACAAACAAACAAAAAAAAAACAAAACCGTTATTTGCATGCAGGCCAAGGAGACTCCTGTTAGAAGATTATTCCATATAGTCAGGAATTGTGCAAAGTAGACCCAATTAGAAAGTGTTACATTTAGAAGAGCAAGTGATTCTGACAGCCTGATGTCTGACACTTGGATCTGTCTACCAGACGAGCCCCCATGAGACTCTTAGTCAAGCTACCCAATGTAATGCCTAAAGAGAAGAGTGACATTCTTTAGCATTATGTAGCATAAGCTCCTTGAGAACACCAAAAGATCTGTAGAGAAGGAGAAATGGCAGTATTTCCTGGCTGAACTGACTGCCTGGAAGCCACAACCATGTAGCCAACTGTCACAGTAGGACCCATCCCAGCAATGCACAACGGGAGTGGCGGGGACGCCAGCAGTCAGGGGTTTCCAGTCAGGAACGAGCTGAAGGTGGATCAATGTTACTGGTTCCCCATCCCAAGGGAAGGCATACAGATGGGGGTTTTTTGGGTTTTTTTGCGGGAGGGGGAGGATTGGTGAGTAGGTATGAAATGTCCCTGCCAACATCCAGTTAAAGGGTGTGGGAGGGATGGGAAGTAATTGGTCCAGAGGGCTAAAAAGGAAACAGGAGTGTGACCCAATAAAATTCAGGTTGTAGCTGTGTCTTTAATTCGCCAGGTTGCCATAATACTATTATTTTCACAGAGGAGATCATAAGAGAGGAGCTACCATTATTAATCCAATTCACCATGTAAGTATTGGAGAGGAGATATACTTCATGTAAGTAAATACTGAAAGAAAATCACAGAATTCCTTCTCTGCTCTCAGTTGAATGCTAGGGGTTTCCTGATGTCTATTGGGAACTGGGAGACCCTCCTGAGCCTCACCTTTCCCTTCCCCCAATTTTTCATTCCCTAATTTGGCTTCTGTCTGTCTGTATCATCCAATGTTACAATACTACCTTGAAAAGTTTTTTTTTGTGAAAAGAGCCATCCCATTCAATTAGAGGTTTAGAGGATTGAGGATTTTGATAAACTTAGTCCCTATCTTCAAAAATATTTTAAGTCAGGGGCACCTGGTGGCTAAGTCGTTTAAGCACCGACTCTTGGTTTTGGCTCAGGTCATGGTCTTAGGGTCCTGAGATGGAGCCCGAATCAGGCTCTGCACTCAAGGTGGAATCTGCTTGAGATTCTCTCTCTCCCTCTGCCCCTTCCCTCATATGCTCTCTCTCTCTCTTTCTCAAATAAATAAATAAATCTTAAAAAAAAAATCTCTCTCCCTCTGCCCTCCTCCCACCCCACCCTCGAGCTCACTCTGGCTCTCTCTCTCTCTCTTTCTCCTTCTCTCTGAAAAAATAATTAAATCTTTAAAAATATAATTTAAGTCAATTTTATACTTCAGGGGATCTTACCAAGAAGAAATTTGATGCCTGCAAAATATAATTGCAGACCTACGCATTATAACAGAGCAAAGATTCATAGAAAAGATACCGAGCTTGTTTACAAGAAAAATCAAATCATGAAATTAGGATTAGCTTCCACACAGTTGGCATTATGTTGTTTTAGAACTATAATTTCTCTCTCCCCTCCTCCCTTACCCCTCTGTCTCCACTCCTCTCTTTCCTTATCTCTAGGAAAACCTTTCCATAATATCATCTGACATAAGGCTCTAGGTCTTATCCACACTAGTGATGACTCCCATAGATTCTGAGGCATTTAAGTGATCCAGATATAACTGGCATCCTTCCATTCCGGTCAACAGGCTGCTGGAACTCGGGAGCTGGGGTGAAAGTGCAGGTCAGATGTTCTTGCCCCTGTGTGATCCCCCAGCCAGGTCACTCATCCCTTCCTTCATTCATTTCATTTTTATTTTTTCCATTCAATCTTTGTTTCAACAAATGGTTTTGAGTCCAACTATTCATGAGATGAAATGCAAGGCACCTTGTGATTTACTCGTGACTTTTATCATGTTCTACTTTATTATCTTAGCTGTCCTTTATTAAGGCATTACTATGTGCCAGGAACTAGACTGGGCACTTCATAGGCATCCATTCGTTTAATCTTGAAAGCAAATCTGTGAAGCCTGGGTACCTTCCATATTTGATAGATAAGGAAAGAGGCTCAGAGGATTCAGTGGCACCATGGGTAGATAGAAGAGATTTGTCTTCCTGATTCCAATGGCTGTTATTTTTCTAGAACATAAACTAAGTAACTAAGTAACTAAGTAACATAAACTAAGTAACATAAACTAAGCTACTCTGATGGAAGTGGAGTTCAGGGATTCAGAGACCCCTCAGCTCATATCCCCCACTCCAATCTGAAAACCACTGCCCTCCATAACCCCTTTAACCTTAACTGCATAATTTAAAATCTTCAGGGTTCCCCAATCTGAAGATCTTCAGGGTTCCCCAATCTGAAAACCACTGCCTTCCATAACCCCTTTAACCTTAACTGCATAATTTAAAATCTCCTCAAAGATGAGATTAGTAGCTTATTAATTGTATTAATTTCCATAGCATCATTCTCTGGGCCATGAACGTGGAGGGTGCTCAGTAGAGGGGGGCTGAATTCTTCAACTCTCCACTGTACAGAACGTTGTGCCAGAGAATGACTATCATCCTTTATGAATTTCCACAGCCATTGGGTTTGATCACTGCTATCCATGAAAATGAGCAAATTCACTTGAAGGTAAGACTTTGGGACATAGTTTCTAGGAACAGGACTTCATAGCATCAGAAATTTCCAGAAAGTGGGTCTCTTTGGGGTTTTTTGTGTGTGTGATATCCCTAAGTAGAGTTTACAAAGAACTAGAGTAGAAATATCTAATTTCAATGGCTGTTTTTGCAAAGTATCAGGTAGACCAGTAGAGCTCATGACTACCTCTTCAGGAAGAGCAAACTGGCATTAGGAAACCAGTCATCAGGATAGAGAGATATGAAAAATTTTACTTTGGTGGCTTCTGGAGATTGGGAGAATGGTCTGAATAAGGCAAGCTGTGTAGGGCAGACATCTAGCTTCGCCCAGGGCATAATCCAACTGTTGGCATGCAGAATGGCAGGTAAACAATTTCAGAGAGAAATGTTGCCCAGCTGCATTCCAAGGAGCCCTGGTGTCCCAAGATGGTAAGAGGCCTAAACACAAAAAAGATTCTATGGACGAATGGTTTGGGGAAATATTACCACCTCCATCTGCTCTTAGACACTCTTGATGCATTTGAAAAACTAAAAGTCTCCAGAAGACTTGCTCACGTTTACCAAACTTACTTAGCCTTAGAAACATTTTTCAAGGACTACCAATTACCATCTTGCAGAATACTAGCTTTCATTATACTCATTTTTGCTACTTGTATGTAACAGAATGCAATTCTTCAGTTATTGCTACCCGTAGACATTGGTCTTGATCTAGGAAAGCAGAAATAGCTGCAGGCCTGCTTGAAGTTTGATGATAGACCAGAGGAGACTAAGACAGGGGTTGCTAAACTAGGGCCAGAGGGCCAAACCCCCGCTGTCTCATGTCATTATAAATAAAGTTTTATTGGAAGTCGGCCACAGCCTTTCATTTGCAAATGGTCTACAATGACCTCAGCTACAATGGCAGAGTTGAGTCATTGTGACAGCAATCATGTGGGCTACAAAGCCTAAAACCTTCTAGCCCTTTGCAGAAAATGTTTGCCTTTCCCTGGTCAAGAACATCTCATTTCTACTTAAACCATCTTTCACAAAAACTTGAATTTTGAAAACAATTACATCAACATTTCTACCTTTAATTTCTCTCTTAACTCCAAACTCCTGTGCATATTTATTTCCTGGGGTGCCTTGCCATATTTCCAATGTGAGAAACAATTCCCAAGAACTATGGAAATAATCCTGGTTTGTACAGCCCATGAGTTCAGCCTGAATGAATGAACCGATTCTTAATTGTTTTTTTTCTCCTTTCCTATTTCTACTTTTGTTCAGCTCTTTCTTCCCTTCAGTGACACTTCCTACTCTTACCTTCCAAGGCTTTCCAGCTCAAAGAAATATTCTAAAGGACCCTAGCAATTGCCACTAGTTCTGACTCAAACAACACCTTCACAGTACCCTCCACAAACATGACATACAAAGTGCAGTCTCTCACTCCACGTGGAGGGTGGCATGTTTGTGTCACCACCCAATTCGGGCTCTATTTGCCAAGCTCAGTCGACCCTCTATTTAAATGTGCTAACTGTGACAACACTTTAGCAATGTAAATAAAAGTTGAATCCCAATGCAATTTGTCAATGAAATCCCTTGGGAGCATCTTTCTGCAGAAGAAAGTCCCAGAGCTGTTCCTTTAAGGAAACATGTGGATTGTGCTCTTTGCTTCTTCCAATATTCAAAATTAAGCCCCTCCAAATGGCTTACACACTGAAGTTTATAACCTCAGCCTACACAAGTCCAGTGCAAAAAGATCTACAGCCTGCAGGCAGAGCGAGGAAGCTCTTTAAAGATGAATCATTTTCATAAATGAGTGCAGAGGGAGGTCAGGCCAGGGGACAAGGAAGGTTCCATGTGTGCCTGAGATAAGGCCCCATCCATCCTCCTCTTGCTGTCGGGTCTTGATGGGTGAACATTGCCTTGAGCTCCCATAAAACATGTTGTTTGCAGAAAACTTGCAGGTGGTTCATAAAAAAGTCCAAACTGTTACCATGAAATTTATCTCCCACTGCGGGATCTGTTTATAATAGAAACGAAGGATCTCAAATAGAAATTAAGTATCTCAGACTGACTTATATTGGCTGGGAGGATTGAAAAATTCAACCTGCTTCCCAATCGTTGCACTAAAAACGTCAAAGTATTTGTATTGATGACATCTTGACAAGATACAAGTATGTTCAAAAGAAAAATAATGTGCATTGTGGGCACAACCCTTTATCCCTAGGGTAAGAATAAGCTAGGTGAGATTTTATTGGGAGAATTTAATCAGACGACTGAACTCTTCATCACATTTTATTTCTGAAGAGTGTCAAGGATCTGTTATTTACAATTTTCCCATCTGTATGGTCAAAGTGAAAAGAGCATCTC
This sequence comes from Halichoerus grypus, assembly GCF_964656455.1. Taxonomy (NCBI): domain Eukaryota; kingdom Metazoa; phylum Chordata; class Mammalia; order Carnivora; family Phocidae; genus Halichoerus; species Halichoerus grypus. Next base: position 48,314,639 of record NC_135717.1, on the reverse strand, counting down.
AATTTTTTTTTCAGTTGTTAGGAGATGTTTATTATCTTGAAGCCAAAAAGAGATTGGGGGCAATAGTAATATTGGCCATAATTTGAGTTATCTCCATACAGAAATTGAAGAGAAATTCTGGGACAATTCATGCAGACAATTCAGACCCTAAAACCTCTGGTACTTGAAACAAAGAGATAAGTGAGGGAGGAGTGCTAAATTTTGTTTGTGTTTGTAATTGACTCCATTTATCACATCACATATACCTGCATGGTGGTTTCAAGTTGCTAGAAATAGTTGTCGTCATAAATTTTGAATTGATGAACTTAGCATATCTACATGGCAGAATGAATAGAATGCTGAGGATAGTTTACAGAATCCAAGGATGTCAGAGCTGGATGGGATCTTGGTGCTTATGCAGCCCAGGATTTCAACCTCTGAGCACAGACATGGAAAGTAAATGTCTGCAAAAATAAGGCTTGCATGTTCCCTCTACCTTGTCGGTAGCTGTGGTCCAGGTCCTCAGCCCACCACCCGCACACCCAAACCTCTCCTCATTCCTTCACCTAGGGTCCTCAGGTGAAGTGGGCTGAGCAGCGCCATACCTAGTGCCACACCTTTATTTGACATATGTGTGTCATGAGACCAGCTTTTATCTATATCAAGAAACCAGCAATGTTCCTCCAACACCTTCTCAGTGCTGTTGTGTCTCACTTCTTTTTTTTTTTTTTGAAGATTTTATTTATTTATTTGACAGACAGAGAGACAGTGAGAGAGGGAACACAAGCAGGGGGAGGGGCAGAGGGAGAGGGAGAAGCAGGCTGCCCCCTCAGCAAGGAGCCCAGTGCAGGGCTCGATCCCAGGACCCTGGAATCACGTGTTGTGTCTCGCTTCTACCTGCCTCCAACCCCACACTCTGGCCATCCTAGCCACACTGAATCACTGTAGCCCGAGAGGTCCTGTGCTCTCTACCCAGATACTCCACACTCCTCCTAATTTCATGCAAAATTAGCATTTTGTCCATGCCCCGTTTTATCACTCACTGTCAAGAAAACATGTCTAAGGGCTTAATAGTTCTAGGACTTAAGGTTTCCCTCTTTGTAATAGTAACACGTTGAAAGGGGATAGATGATTCTGATAATTCTGATCAAATGTGTTACCCCAAAAGAATGGATTTATAATTACGGAGTTTCAGGCCTTGTGGTAACCAGAAGAGGAACATATTTGGAAATAAGGGGTCTTCTCAGGACTTTAAGTGACCACTTATATATATTTTTATAATTTCAAATGTTTAAAATGTTAAGTTGCAGGAATCTACCAAGTCATGTCCTCAATGGCCTTTAATTTGTATTCTCCAAAGCAGATAACTTGGGGATGAATAATATGCTGGAAGGCAGTATTGTCTGCATTGTTGAATGATTGATATTTGTGATTTTAAAATTGTCAAATAGATATGACTTCATCAGCCTGCTAGTCTTATTGCTTCAAGCAGGATTCTATTTCAGATGACACAAATGAGTTACTTTCCTAATCCTAAAGACCTCAATGAAAACATTTCTCCTCAATTTCTCTCTTATTTTAGTGTTCAATAGCACACACTATCATGGAACTCTTTCCAACCTAAACCCCTCCCATGAGAAAGAATGAGACAAGATTGAGACTCATTCATTTCCTGAACAAATATACTTTGAGTTCATCCAACATGCAAATAAAGTGTTTCATGTAGTCTAAAATCAAGCAAGAAAAAAGAAGAAAACTTAAATATTTTTGTCAGTTGTGCTATATAATAATAACAAATAATAAGTTAGAACTTATATAATGCTTACTAACATAACAAAAAGTACTATGTTAAGGATTTAATTAAAAAGAATTTACTCCTACAGCAAAACTATGGAGTGCTATTGCTTCCATTTTACAGAAGAGAAAATTGAGGCTTAGGTGAAGTTATTTGCTCAAGGTCATCTAGCTAGGAAGTGGCAGAGCTGGGAGTTTATCAAATGAAATTTCAAGCTTTCTAAAATATTTTCAGTATTTCCCACTTCCATGATCTCAAGGAACCCACTAATAATTTTTATCTAGAAGAAAAATAAACCTACTCTACATTTCAATGTGCCACACAAATATCTCCATTTGTTTTCAAGCTGTCTTGGTCTTAGCTCAACTTCTGAAATGGTAGTTCTCAAAGGATAAGTTTATGAAGGACACTAAACTGGACTATAATACTGCTATACTAATCATCTTGATGTTTTGCCAATTGAGGCTTAGTGTTGAATTGCTAATATAGTAATCTGCATTGATCCAAAAGAAAACCATCAAAAAAAGAAAAAAAAAAACAAAAACAAAACAAAACACAGGACCCTATTCTCCCATGCCCAACCCAAAGGAACATAGTTGTATTTCTTCCCACCGGACAGGCACCAGATAAACATTCCTGAATTTTTTGGTCTTTTAGAATGGTTTTGATAAAATTGACTTAAGTGAGTCATTGCCCTAATTTACTCACCCATTCTCCAAGTTTTTATTGAACACCTATGATAAAGCACAAAACACATCAGGAAATAGAAAGATGAGCCTAATGCCAACCCTGTCCTCAAACTGTCTTATAGTCAATGAGGGAGGTAAGATAGGAACATCAATAAAAATAATAAAAGTGGGAGAGGCCACAAGAAAATAAACTCCCAGTTTGGAGGTGATCAAATTAGGCTTTGTGGTAATGAGGCCTTTGAGTCAGAATTTGAAGGGAGGGAGAAATAAATACACATTATATCAAAGTTTAGCAAAGCAAAAAGACTGTTTGATATATAAGAACAAAAAACTTTTTTTTTTTAACAAAAAATGTAGGCTTCCTTATATCTTGTGGCAGCCATACAGGGGCGCCTGGGAGGGTCAGTTGATTAAGCATCTGACTCTTGATCTCAGCTCAGGTCTTGATCTCAAGGTCATGAGTTCAGGCCCTACATTGGGCTCTGGGCTTGGCAAGGAGCCTATTTAAAAAAAAGGAGAGAGAGATCTTCTGACAGTCATACAAAGGAGTTTGAATTTTAAACTCTTGGAAGGAGGAATTCATTAAGGATTTTTTGAACAGGGCAGGGGTAGACATTAAAGTTTTGCTTTAGTACTACTGGTCCATCTTACGCCAGCCATCAACACTTCCCGAGACAAAGAATATACTCAGTATGTGTTTGATGATTTGTTGGGTCAGCACAGGGAATTGGGAAGAGAGACTATCAGAGCAGTCAAGGGATATTTTTTTAGAGCCCAAACTAGGAAAGTGGAAATGCAGAGGGAAGAACAGATGAGAAAGATCTTATAGAAATACAGTTGACATAATTAGATACCAGATATCAGGCGATGGAGAAAGATAAGAAAGAATCCAATATGAGTCCTCCATTACAGATAGGAGAGTTGTAACATTACCCAATAGCACATCATATTAGAAATATGATTTCTAGCTGTCCAAAGCTTGTCAGTTTTGTAAATATTGGTCTGAACCTTCTTAGTCCACAGTTTGTACAGATTCCATCTGCAATAAAACATCATATGATCCAATAAGACAATAGAGGCAAAGGTGGCCGGATGTGTATTGCCAAGGATATATGCAGATCAATATTAAAACTCTGCAGTGAGAAAGGACAATATTTGGGGAATGAGGAAGAGAAACACTTGCAAAACAATTGGTTCGTTATTCAAAAGAATTATTTTGCTCTAGCAAGTTGCAATCATTCTCTTGGAGAAAGCCAACCAAAAAAAAGGAAAAAAGATAGAAACAATGAAGAAGATTACATAATTGGATTTCATTCTAGGTTGAGTCATATTTTTGAGGAGAAACATGGGAAATATAGTTTCAAATCAAGCTAATCCAGCCAAGACAGAATAATGGCAACCAAATTTCCCTCCTGGCTGAAACAACCAAAAACAAACAAAAAATGGATAAAAAACATATGTAAGAATGGTCTATAAGATCATGTATATCAGACAGTGAAGAGCAGTCATCCTCGAAAGATGAGAGGCAAACAGGATGAGCTCTCCAGGAGTCCCTGCTTTCTGCCATGAGAGTTTCCAGACCACTGTGCAGGGAGGGGCAACTCAGGTGGAGCTTGGCGTACTCCATGAGTTATGGAGATGGAAGTGCAGCTCTGGGAAAAGCAAGGTGGTCCTGTTCTAAGGACACAGTATCAAAGAAGAGAGAGCTGCTGAGAAAGAGACATTTGCAGGGGATCCCCTCTGGTACTGAACTGAGTATTGATCATCTCCTGCATGTGATGAAGCAACCCAATGCAGGGAAAGAACCATCTAAAAGAATTTAGAAGAGGTAACAGAGCCTGGCACTCTAATAGTGTTGGAGATTGTTCCCATGAGCCGGACTGGAAAGCTTAAAGATTCACAGGGCATTGGGTAGAGTAATAAATGGGTCTCTCCTCAGTAGTGGGGTATAATTATTTCTAGAATGAGCACTGCTCCAATCCACCTAACAAATCTTAACAGCAACCGCCAGAGAATCAAACTGTTCCTAAGTAACTTGACTGCAACCTAGAACAAAGTTAAAGAATGCTTATAGAAATAAAAGAAATTGGGCGCCTGGGTGGCTCAGTTGGTTAAGCGACTGCCTTCGGCTCAGGTCATGATTCTGGAGTCCCGGGATCGAGTCCCGCATCGGGCTCCCTGCTCGGCAGGGAGTCTGCTTCTCCCTCTGACCCTCCTCCCTCTCATGCTCTCTGTCTCTCATTCTCTCTCTCAAATAAATAAATAAAATCTTTAAAAAAAAAAAAAAAGAAAGAAAAGAAATATCCAGCACCCAACAATATAAATTTCACAATGTCTGGCATCTAATCAAAAAGCACCAGGCAAGCAAAGGAGACAGAAAATATGATCCATGCTGAAGGGAAAAGTCCATCAATCAAAACACACCCAGAACAGACACAGATGTTAGAATTAACAGACAAGGACATTAAAACCATTATAATAAATACATTCCATTTGTTCAAAAGTTAAGTAGAAAGATGGAAAATATTAAAAAGACCAGGATCCAAGTTCTAGAGATGAAAACATCAATGTGTGAAATGGAAAACTCACTGGATGGGATTAATGACCAATAAGATGTTCTAGGAGAAAAATTAATAAACTCAAAGACATATAATAAAAACTATTCAAAATGAAACACAGAGAAAAGAGAATTTAAAAACAAAAAGAAGAGCATATCACTGAGCTATGGGAAAATTTCAATCAACCAGATACATGTGTCATTGGAGTCTCCAAAAGAGAGGAGGGGGGAAGAAAATTATCTGGAAAAAAAAAATTAATGGCTGAAATTACTGAAAATTTCACAAAAACTGTAAACCCTTAGATCCAGGAAGTTCAACAAATCCCAAGCACCAGACACATGAAGAAAATCAGACCAAGGCACATTATAAGCAAATTGTTCAAAACCAGTAATACAGAGAAAATCTTAAAAGCAGTCAGAGGAAAAGTTACATCTCATACCTCAATATATTAAGAATGATCAAAGATGAAGATGACAGCAGATTTCTGTCCAGAAACAATCCAGTGAAGAGAAAAAGATCAACTTTTTAAAGAAAAAGAGAGAAATCCATATGAAGACAGCCACGCATTAATAACATTTATTCAGCAAAGAAAACAAAAACAACAACAACAAAAAAAAAAACCCCTAAATCCTTTAATTACAAAAGGATGGTGTTGGATGGTGAACAGACTAGAAATCCCTTAGACTCCTCAGCTGCATAACAAAAGGTTTGAATAAATAATCTCTACTTTTTCATTCAGTTCTAACTTTGACTTTGCTTATTTCTTTGACTTCCACACACTTCCACACACCCCTATTAAAATCATAATAACCTCTACTACTTGGCATGATCTATACAGAATAAAAAGTACCAGATTCCCAGATTTGGAAATATCTAAAAATTTACTTTAAATATTTTTTGGATCTAGACACCTCTAAGTAAATAATGACGAACAAAACAAAGCCACACAGTGAGTACTGTTAAAAGACCTAACTATGCCTGGGAAGGTAAAACTACACAGAGGTGACCCATGAGCTGTGTTAAGGTTGAGGAGATCCCTCCACACTGGCAAGGGTGCTGACAGGGATGAAGTCCAGTATGTGCAAAGGCACAGGAGTGACAGAGAATATTCTTGTCACTAAAGTGAGCGCAAATGTCAAGAGTCCCGTACATCTTGCCGACTGGCATCCAAGGAAGCTTGACTTCCTAACAGCGACACCTGTTTAGTCATGAAGGAGTTTCCATGTCATGTAAAGAGGCTGGTTTCCAATCTGCGAGTAGTAAGGAATATTGGAAGGATTTACTTTTGGTACAAAAAGAATGTATGCTTTCATAAAAAAAAATATTTTTTTATTATGTTATGTCAGTCGCCATACAGTACATCATTAGTTTTTGATATAGTGTTCCATGATTCATTGTTTGCATATAACACCCAGTGCTCCATGCAGTACATGCCCTCCTTAATACCCATCACTGGGCTAACCCATCCCCCCACCCCCTCTCCCCTCTAAAACCCTCAGTTTGTTTCCTGGAGTCCATAGTCTCTCATGGTTTGTCTCCCCCTCTATTTTCCCCCTTCATTTTTCCCTTCCTTCTCCTAATGTCCTCCATGCTATTCCTTATGTTCCACATATGAGTGAAACCATATGATAATTGACTTTCTCTGCTTGACTTATTTCACTCAGCATAATCCCCTCCAGTCCCACCCATGTTGATGTAAAACCTGGGTATTCAGCCCTTCTGATGGCTGAGTAATATTCCATTGTATATATGGACCACATCTTCTTGATCCATTCATCTGTTGAAGGGCATCTCGGCTCCTTCCACAGTTTGACTACTGCACTACTGGGTATTTACCCCAAAGACACAGATGTAGTGAAAAGAAGGGCCACATGCATCCCAACGTTCATAGCAGCAATGTCCGCAACAGTAAAAAGAAAATATTAAGGCTGATGCAATGGCTTCCTCTCACTGAACCACCCAAGCTCACGCCTCTCACAGCATGATTTTAGGTCAAAGACTAACAGGTAAATGGTCATATCAGCATTCCAAACATAAAAGATGGGAGATAAGGACTATGTTTCAATATCACAGAAAAGAAGAAAAGACATAATCCCCTAAACTAAAGCAATGGCAGTGGGCACCGAGGGGGGGATCCAAGAGATGCCCGAACTGGAATATTGAGAGGATCCCTCATTGCGATAGAATGACAACCAACTGGGGGATATAGGGCCTATCTTAGGTAACTTCTTTTTGGGGAAATCAAAGATTTTTTTTTCATATCAGAAATGGCATTCAAGATGGGCTCAAATGCTGAGATGGGGAAGAGCATTTCAGTTAGAAAGACTAGCGCTAGAAATGGGACAGAACAAAGAAGATGTTTTATAGTATCTCAAAATAGCAACCATGCCAGGGGGCCTGAGGCAAAGGGTCCTGACTGGAACATCAATGACAAAGGAGCTGGGCAGGACCTACGAGGAAATCCACAAAGGGCCTCCAGCAGCAGGCTAAGCTTTTGGGAATTATTGGCAGTGTCTGAACAGGAGATAGGGAGTGTGGTTTGGGATGGATTAGAAGGGTGGGGTCGGGGGACCTGGTTACAAAACTGTGAGAATAGTCCAGTCGCTGGTTAGTCAAGAGCTGAGCTGGCATGGAGAGACAAATGCAAGAGACATCACAGAAGCAACCTGCTGGGGGTGGGGGTGGGGGGTGGTGAGGAGGAGTTGCAGGATTTCTGGAAAGCTAGAAAGCCTCAGGCTCAAAACTTATTCAGGCCCTTCTCGAGTTTCCTCTTGTTTATCCGTGAACTCCAGACTGGAGTTAGTAATCTGGACCTATTCGTGCCAGCATGTTCCATAAAGATATAAAGGGAGATACACAAGTTCGCAAATAGACATATACATAGATATAAAGATACACAGATAGACTGATACCAAGGGTACATCAACTTACCCATTCAGGTACAGCATATAATTGGAAGGATACCTGCTTGTTATTCCAGAACTCAAATGTGTATTACAAGGAGGAGAAAAAAATGTTTCAAACTTTAGTTCCAGACGTTTCTAAAAAAAAACTGGGTGATAGGTCAGAGCGTGAGTGGGATGAACAGGAGCGCTAACGTTTCCAAACCAGTTCTTCCATTCTCTCCACTACCTGACATTACCAGTATAACAGGCTTCCCCGCTGATTGAACATAAGGACGCTCCTACTTCACCCCCAAATGCCCCGAGTCCATTGAGGTGCACACAGAAATTCAGTTTGCAGCTTTCTTTCTAAATACACAAAAACTGATCCTGTGAGTGACATTACATTGCGGAGTCAACCACGCGGGGGCTTGGAGCCTATGTGAAGTTCCAGGTGTCTCAGAACCTCAGGCTCAGGACACCTTTTATGAGAGCTATAATCCCCAGCGGAAGGCAAACAGCAACAGTCTGAAGGGTTACGATAGTGATGAAGGCAGTTCGTACATTTCATAAATGCTGATTGGGCTTTTAAGTCACCACTGTCTTTGTTGCGTAACAGCTCCTGAATTACTAGGTAGCTTAGTTGGGTTTATTAGTTAATGCGATATGATACGTAATAATCACAATTAATTCTATCACATTCAAAAGGAAGTAGCATAAGGATCCTACACTGTGGCTTAGAAAGCAGAGGTAATTATAGGTCTACCCTGTAATTGTATGGTTTATCTCTTTCTCTAAGCATGCCGCTGGATGGTAACAATGGAGATGTTGTGCAATGTTCATTGAGAAACCGGGGAGCCATGTGCAATGGCCAAGGGATTTAGCCATAAAAATCTGAACTTTTGCTGGAAACACAAGGTTAAGATCTTATCCACAGCTATTTTTACGAGACAGATAAAAGGATTTAAAAGGGTGAAGATTAACACAACAAGGAATGGGAGTTCCTTTATGAATCAAACTCTTTGTTTTTCCCAATTGATTTCAAATTGAGGGAGCAGCATCTTGTCTAAGATATCCTGTAGAGGAAGGTGGAGAAATACAACCTGTTCTGGTGGGCTCAGGCTGGGTCTGTGGCTCTAGTGGGTAGGTGGCTGTCACAATAACTCTTCCTCCTCTGTTTTGCTGTCCTCACACACTAATGAAAGACATTACACCCCATCAACCTCAAATTTCTCATGTACAGGTTGGGACTGATAACTAACTTAGATGATTGTGGAGATAGCTAGTAAAAATGCTTCGCAAACTCTAAATACTGAAAAAAAAAATTCTACCATATATTTGTTGCCTGATGCACTACGATCATAGGAACACAACGAATTGTCTGAAAAACACTCAAATGTGTTTAATTAGAAGTTTGTGAAATGAAAACTACAATGCATTACTTCCTAAACCATCATATTTTAAATTCTGCCATCGTCCTTGCTATAGGAGTGCCATTTCAGGGGGATATTAATACAGGTGCTGTTTAGCAAGGCCATATGAAGAAATAGTTACATAGCGAAGTACAAAAATATTATGTAGTCAACCACGGTTCCTGCTTAGATGATGAAGCAAACTATGACCGAGCCGAATTGAAAATACCTCTAGCACTGTGTTCTCTAATAACCTTTCACGTCCAGGGAGAGGAGGTTGGACAGGATTCCATCACGTCTCAAAATCTTCGTCTGTCAGATCGGAATATCTGTAATGAAGTGTGGAATGTCATTTCCTGTTGTAAAGAAACAAAGCTAGTTAAGTCTTGATGTCCATTTCCCCCTAAGATCTGACCAAAAAAAAAAAAATCTGACCAAAAAAAAAAAAATTTTTACGTTTGTTAAAGGAGACATGAAGGAGCTCTTGGGTGGCTCGGTCAGTTGAATGTCCAGCTCTTGGTTTTGGCTCAGGTCATGATCTCAGGGCTGTGGGATCGAGCCCCAAGTCTGGCTCTGCGCTGAGCATGGAGTCTGCTTGAGATTCTCTTTCTCCCTCTCTCTCTGCCCCTCCCCCTGCTCTCCCTCTCTCAAGTCAATAAATAAATCTTTAAAAAAAATAAAGGGGACATGAAAGTAAAAACTGGCAACAAAGAAAACAGTAAAAGAGATCTGAGGTTAAGACTCTAGAAATTTTCTTAGGGCTTTGGAAACAGTACCAGGGTCTGCTCAAACCTGACACCAAACTCAGCCTCTCCCACTCCCAAGCCACTCTGGATGAAAACCAGCTCTACTTGAGACTCAACTATCTAAGAACCCGCATTGTCATTCCCAGGCCTGTTTAAGCCCTTTTAATAGATCAAGTCAGGATGGTATCCTCATAATTTCGTGTTGTGAATAGGACAAATAAAGCCTTCAATGACATCTAATCAGAGTATTTTCTTTTCTCTTCCCTTAGACCATTATTCCATAGGGGTCCAGATTTCCCCAGCCTGTCAGTCATTGCGACCACAAGCTGCCCGAGCACATTTGAAAGCCATAAAGTAGCTAATTTGCCAAGATAGATTTAAAAGACATGAGACAGCTTCTGGTTGTGGTCTCTCTGGCTCCTGCCACACAAAGCAGAGTTCTGAAGCTCACGGGGGATTTGTTTGGCTGCTGGTGAGCTATTGTTTAAACATCGATTGGCTCTGTTTTTTTCTATCATTCACATCCCCCCCCCCCACACACACACATGCTGCCACCAGCAGTCTCAGACTTCATTCATCACCCATCACCTGAAAGTTGCGCGCTCAACATGCTTACAAAATGAGCCATTTACAGGTCAGAGCTAAGGGAGAAAATAGCACTCATAGATACTAACTAAGCCTTGAGTGAATTTTTCGTATCTACTCAAAAGACTTACATGCTGTTTATTCCAATGAACTCTGGGATACACAAGACAAAATGAAGTAATTCATGTTAAAGTAATTTCATGACAAAAAAAAAAAGACTATACAAATGCAAGATATTTGAGAAACCTGTGGCATATCTCATGAGGAAATAAAAAGATCCTGGACAATTTTTCCCAGCCTATGTTGCACAGAGCAGGTACAAGGTGATTAGCGGTCCAAAGGAGGGACACAGATTTCAGAACCAGAGAGGGTTGTGAATCCTGAGTTGGTCTCTCACTGGCGATCATGGACAACTTATTTCTTCTCTTTGGGCTTCAATTCCTTATTTGAAAAATGGAGATGATATCAGCTATCTCATAGAGTTGTTGGATGTAATAATGAACTAATTTGCATAAAATGTTAAACGATCTCTGGCTCAGAGTGAACTATCAATAAATAGTGGCCATTATTATTTTATTATTACTATTGCTTTGTGTTTTGTGATGATCAGAGGCAGAGTATTTTTTTTTAATATTTTATTTATTTATTTGACAGAGAGAGACACAGTGGGGAACACAAGTGGGGGGAGTGGGAGAGGGAGAAGCCGGCTTCCAGCCGAGCAGGGAGCCCGACGCGTGGCTCGATCCCAGGACCCTGGGATCATGACCTGAGCCGAAGGCAGACGCTTAACGACTGAGCCACCCAGGCGCCCCGAGGCGGAGTATTTTTTTCATAAAACATAACACAGGAAGAGTAATAATATAATTAAACACATATATAGTACCAACTACGTGCCATGCCTCATTGTCTAAAGAAATTGAGGCCCATAGAAATAAAGCAACTGCTGAAATTCACATGGCTAATAAGTAGTGAGTCTGGATTTGAACCTGAGCAGGCTGGCTGCTGAGACCGTGCTGCTAATGATTCCACTCTAAAATAAACATATTCTAAATGCAGTTGTCTATAATAGTTGTGGTCTTTTGGCTGTAAAAACCAGAAGCACACCTAGGTGAACATGAGTAAGAGTTCTACTGTAAGCCTCCCAGTGGCTCTTGAGGACATGAAGGTCAAGTTCCCAGTCCCAGCTCATAGGAGCTGGGGCCAGAGAGCAGTTCTGAGTTCAGGGCAGTCCTGGGGCCAGAATGGCCCACACTCCGCACAGCTGCTATTCCCGTGCTCCAGTGGAAGTGTCTACCACCCCATGAAACCTTCCAATTCTGTTCCCCCACAGCTCAATTCCTCCAGTCCGACTAGAGATTCCAAGGCAAGGAACCGCCATGATGCATTTTAGGGGTGGTGCCCATCTCTGAACCGGTCAGATCTGTTGAAGAGTCCAAGTCCCTGGACAAACATGGCTGCCTCCATTCACCACGAGCAGAAGCTTTAGGGGAAGAAACTATTTATTAGCAATTCCAAGTAGACCTTTCCCATCATGCCCTTGCTGTCCTCTTATCCTCCTCCTCACAGGAGGCTGAGGAACAAAGAAGTTGAGGCCAGTCTTTGGAATCAGTGAGTCCCAAAACTAAACTCCATCTCCACCATCCTTGGCCATGTAAGATCAGACAAGTTACCAAATCTCTCTGGGACTGTCTCCAGAGGTGTAAAATGGGGATGATAATAATAAGAACTGCCTTATAGGTGTACTTCGAGTATTAAATATATATAAAACACTTTGGCATAAATCTTGGCACATAATAAGACTTCAGTAAATGTTACCTATATTTTTATCACTATTCCCATCTGAAGAGGCTTCATAAATTTACTTTGGCCTTGGGGCATCTGGGTGGCTCAGTCGGTTCAGCGTCTGCCTTCCGCTCAGGTCATGATCCCAGGGTCCTGGGATCGAGCCCCGCATTGGGCTCCCTGCTCAGCGGGAAGACTGCTTCTCCCTCTCCCTCTTCCTGCCGCTCTCCTTGCTTGTGCTCTCTCTGTGTCAAATACATAAATAAAATCTTAAAAAAAAAAAATTTACTTTGGCCTTTTGAGTGTTGAGCCCTGCAAGCTCCTTTGTCCTCTTCCCTTCCAAATATTTATTTTTTCAATATCCAAATATTTAAGCCATCCTAGGGACCAGAAAGGGCTAAGAATAGGTGCAAGACTCGGCAAAGTAAGGCAGTGCATAGATAAGTGTCTGTGTCATAGATACTGCTGATTGTCACCTATTTTATCTTAGCTTAGTAAATTTTATTTATTTTGACATGGTACCCAGATAGCATTGCATTTCCAGCCTCCTTTGCAGCTAGATATGGCCTTGGGACTAATGTGCGACCAACAAGATGTAAAGCAGAGTTTTGGAGTTTCCAGGATGCTGTTTAAAGCAACCTGACTCAATGCATCCTTTGGCCCACCTGTCTTTCTCCTTATCCAGCCTACAACATAAACCTGTTGGTCATATTCCAGGAGCCATATTAGGAAATGCATCTGTTAGGGATGATAAGAGAGGGGAAGAGAGAGAGAACAAGCCCGAGTCCCAGAAATCTATCAAGGCTCCATACCAACTCTGGACTACCCACCTCCAGATTCCTATTTTGTGAGATAGAAACTTGAACCTGAGCCATTGTTAATTTGGGTTATTAGCATTAGTTTAGGTTATTGGTATCAAAATAGAATATAATCCTAATACAATAAATCTTGAAGTCTTCAATTATTATCTAATCATTGAAATGCTATAGATACGTTAATCAGAAGGGAATGGATAAGTGGAAAGGGGAAGATAAAAGAAGATGGATAGGGGCGCCTGGGTGGCTCAGTCGTTAAGCGTCTGCCTTCAGCTCAGGTCACGATCCCAGGGTCCTGGGATCAAGCCCCGCATCGGGCTCCCTGCTCCACGGGAGGCCTGCTTCTCCCTCTCCCATTCCCCCTGTTTGTATTCCCTCTCTCGCTGTGTCTCTCTCTGTCAAATAAATAAATAAAATCTTTAAAAAAAAAAAAAAAAAAAAAAAGATGGATAGTACACTTGCAATCAGAAATTATCTTCCTCAAAAGAAAAACCACATCCTATAGTAGAGTCTTTCTTAGTTTGCCTAATGAGATTAGCCTAAAGAGAAATTATCAGGAGCTGATACTCCACACTCCAATACACATGTAGGTACTTAGATACCTACCAGATCCACTCATTTGCTGAATGTAGTGAGTAAATGCCTTGAACTTATCTTGAGTCCTCTTTTTTATTTTTTTTATTTTTTTTTAAAGATTTTATTTATTTATTTCACAGAGAGAGAGAGAGAGAGAGAGCAGGAACACAAACAGGGGGAGTGGGAGAGGGAGAAGCAGGCTTCCCACTGAGCAGGGAGCCCGATGTCGGGCTCGATCCCAGGACCCTGGGATCATGACCTGAGCCAAAGGCAGATGCTTAACGACTGAGCCACCCAGGAGCCCCGAGTCCTCTTTTTTAAATGGACATGATAAGCCTTACCTTACCGAGATAATCTGAACATCATTTATTTAGGACATCACCCAAAATACTCACGAACATCCTCACACATTTTCTTGCACCCCTTGCCAACAAATTCTTCTTAGCCAAAACTATCATCTCTCATGTTCTGACTCAGGTGAAACATCGGCTCAACCCCCAACACAAAGACCCATCAAAACAACATGCAGAAGAACACAAGGGCCCCAAAATGTCTGTAGGGTCCAGGCCTCCATATCTTGTGATCCATACTTATTTGACTGATGGAAGTATGCTGTACCTATAAAATCCTTATTCAGTTTCAAAATTATTTAGCTTCTTCGAGCCTATGTTTTCTCATGGGTAAAATGTTGCTTCCCCCCCGCCCGCCAAAGTGTCTTCCAAAATCTATAGGACGTTCATTCATTCATTCATTCATTCAGTATTTATTAGGCACTTAAAACCTTCTAGTCCATAAATAAACAAAATTCCTGTCCTTATGGGGCTTATTCTTTAGAAGGGGACACAGAGAAGAGATTTGGAGGAAACTGTTCATTAAGTTATGGTCACTCTGATGGTGGGGCTGGGACTATGTGGTCGCCATGTTGGCTTGACCAGCATCTCTGGGAGGTTCTGCCAACAGAGGGTGCTGGAGGGAGACTGCAATGGTTGGGGAGGAAGAAGGCACCTGCTTCTTCCCATTTGCCTCTTGTCTTCTGTCAACTGCACCCCAACAACTGCTCAACACCTGTCAACAACCGTTGATTCCAGAAGCTGCAGGTGATTCCAACTTTCTGTTTTCCACACTGCAAGAACTAGCCTCACTGAACCCCCTCAGAGATCCCCATTCCAGACAGGCAGTGCCCTTCTTCAGAGGCAAGAATTGCAGCTCATAAAGCCCCTCCTACAAGCCTTTGAATTTTAAAAATTCTGGCCTCTTCCTGTTGTTTCCCCAGCCTGCATTAGTCCATCAGGGCTGCAGTAACAAATACCACCCACCAGATGCCTTAAACAGAAGACATTTATTTTCTCAGCTCTCAAGGCTGGAAGTCGGAGATCAAGATGAAGACAGGGCTGCTTCTTCTGAGGCCACTCTCCTTGGCTCGTGCTGACCAACTTCTCCCTGGGTCTTCACATGTTCTTCCCTCTGTTTCTGTGTCCTAATCTCCTCTTGTTATCAGGACACCAGTCATATGGGATGAGGGCCCACCCCAATGACCTCATTGTAACTTAATTATCTCTTTAAAGGCCCTATCTCCAAATATGACCACATTTTGAAGTCCTAGGGTTCAGGACTTTAATCTATGAATTTTGGGGAAGACATAATTCTCCCAAACATGGCCCTAGGTTCTTACTACAGTTACCACTTCTATGAAACCTTTTTTTGGGGGGGGGGGCTTTTCAGTTCTCTAATACTTGATTAAGACTCTTTTATATTAAATTCTGTTAGTTGAATTATGTGGTGTCTGAACCTTGCATGGATCCTGGCTGATACAGTATGTCAGATGGTAATGGTTCTAGGGAGAAAAAACAAAAACCAAAATGGAGAAAAGGGGGAGGAAGAGCTGAAGTAAGGATAGGATGGTTAGGAAAGAATTCTCCAGAGGTGACATTTGAACAACAAGCTGGAGGAGGTGAAGGAGCAAACCAGGAGGCTTTCTTGGGGCAAAACCATCTTCTGGCATAATAGGTAGCGTGGAGTAAAAGCACTAATATTCCTATTGAAACTTGCACAACGCTCCTTGAGACAAGTCACCGCAGAGCCCAGAGCTTTTCAATAATCCTCGCTCTGAGGGACTGTCTGTCCATCCCATGCACAGCAGATATTGCTGGTGGGGAGCTGGGAAGTACTCAACGTTATTCTCATGGTAGAAAATAACAATCAAGAATTTTAGAGCTGGCGAGGACCTTGTCATTCATGAATCCATGTTTCTGATTTTGTAGACCTAGACCCAGAGAGATGAGTTTGCTTGCCCAGGTCCACTCAGATGATTGTGGAACTTGGACGAGTCCCTTGCTTCTTATGGGTCAGAAGTCTGTTTACAGCACCACTGTGTGCATTCCTCATCAAGAATTGCAGCAAGTGTTGAGTTGAACGGACGCAGATAATTAGGGACCTACCTCCACCAGGAAAGTCCAATTCTCAGGTCAGAATATAAATGCTGATGTCCTGGGGTGTGCTAACAAATCTTGGACACATAGGCATAAAGCACGGGCACTCATTCACAGCTTAATAAAGAAGCAAAGATAATGCCATTGTGTTCAGGGTTTCCTGGCACATAATGCAGGTGGAAGCCTTTAGATTCTCTTCTAGGTCTGGACCTAATCTCAGCTGCTTCTCTGCCCTCTCCAAACTTGTCAGGAGTGGTCCCTGCAGAGGTCCCCTTCCACCCCTTGGAAGAGTAAGATCTTCCGTGTTCCTTCATTCTCACGAGGCCGCAAGAGCACCCGAAGCAACATTACGAGCCCGTAGAAACTGAAAGCCTGGCCCCTGACAGAATTCTGATGACAAGGATAATAGCATGAGGAAAAGCAAGGCACAGGCCATTCTGTGAGCGGTGTTCAGATGCTCATCCTGCAAAGCTCTCGTTAGGCTACATGTGTTGTCACGCCATGAAGATAAAGGCTTTTGTTTTCTTTCTGGAGGAGATGGTAATAGCATGCCTACGCTTCTTGGTTCTGCTTTGGGCCCTAAAGCACATTACTACCATTGCACTTCCAGAGAAGTAAGATGATTGCCTTGAGAAATACAGGCAGTACCTCGAAATATCTGATACATTCTGCGTGCCTTCCTAGGCCATAGATTTCCGTGGTGTGTTTGGCTTAAATGGGAACCTAATATATACTGTGTTTTTCGATATCCATTAAGGGATTCATTTCATGACAAATATCATTAGTATCATGAAAAAATAATTATCTGTGTTGACTTCCATACAAGGCCTGGGGTAGGGAGCACATAATGGCAATTATAAGACATAAAATTCTTGGCCGCTAAGATCATTCTCATATAGCTGAGAACAGCAGAGGTTGAAAAGACTGATTTTCTAATTCATTTTAAAATTGGAGACTCTGAGGCCAAGCTGGTTGAGTTACTCAAATTCACACAAGTGGGGAGTACTATGAATCTAAAGAAATACAAAGATTTTAGAGGAAGAGAAACCATGAGATTATTGTTGCATTGGGTAGCTTTAGTAAGAACACATGTAATCTTAGAGAAATAAATATAACACTGCATTAAAGATAATTTCTGTTTGAGACATATTTTCACATATGTACTAAATACAATATTAGTTTTAAATTCTTCTTCCAAGGGTACCTGGGTGGCTCAGTTGATTAAGCATCTGACTCTTGGTTTTGGCTCAGGTCAGGATCTCGGGGTTGTGAGATCGAGCACCGTGTTGGGAATCTGTTTGAGATTCTTTCTCTTGCTTTCCCTCTGCCCCTCCCCCTGCTCTCTCTCTCTCTAAAATAAATAAAATAAAATCATTAAAAAATTTTGTCTTCCATTATAAATACACTTGAATATAAATTCAATGCCTTTGGGAAGGAAGAGGGCATGGGGAAAAGGTATCTTTTACTTTATACACGTGATGATACTAAATGGTATTTTTTATCATAAATATTTCTTAATCTTATAATAAAAATTTTTAAATAGATGAACTCAAGGTGACCATCAAAAAAGCTCGGCATGCAGAGGGTAAATCAGCCTAAGGATAACCAGAAAAAGAGAAGAGCTGAAAAGCTGGCCAAATATTGTATTATATTACACAAAGACACTGTTCTTGAATAAACAGAAGATCCAACAATTCCCAGTGTCTAGAACTCACTGTGTATTCAGGAAATCGGCCCAGAAAAAAGGCCTACCAACATAAAGGGCCAAAGGCCAAAGAGGATAGCATAATAGAGGACCAAAAAAGAGGGTTTTCAAGAAGCAAAGCTCTATCAGGACATTAGCCCTCCATCTCCAAGGAAATTTAGTCACTTTTGATTAAATGATGATAAGAACTGAAAAAATGATCCTAGAGTTAATGTACCTAGACGTTGGCATATGTGTGTTCATAACATTTAAACCTTGAGTGTCAGTTGTTAATTTATCCAAATCGACGTCTCTGAGATAAATTACCAATATTTACGTTTTATTGTTAACATTTGGAGGGGTTTTGTTTTTGCTTGTTTTACTCAATATGTTTTGTTCTTTTTGTTTTTTGTTTTGTTTTGTGCTTGGTTTCGACAGCATCCAATCACCAAGTGGACGATTTGGACAAGAATATGGGAAAGACAAGCTGTGGTGGGCTGGGGCATCTGGAGAAATTTCAGGAAGGAAGTGAGACTCTTGAGCTGAGCTTCAGTATTTCAATACCTTTCTTTCAGGGAGCCTGGGTGGCTCAGTTGGTTGAGTGACTGCCTTCGGCTCAGGTCGTGATCCTGGAGTCCCGGGATCGAGTCCCGCATGGGGCTCCCTGCTCAGCAGGGAGTCTGCTTCTCCCGCTCCCCGCTCTTGTGCCCTCTCTCTCTCTCATTCTCTCTCTCAAATAAATAAATAAAATCTTTAAAAAAAAAAAACTTTCTTTCATTGCCAATTGAAAATGGAGCTAAGAAAATTTGGCATCTTGCCCCTCTCCCATACTCTCCCAAAAAGCCATTTTTTCTTTTTTTTAATGCACTTGATGGTAGCTTTAACGAAATACTTAGCTACATTTATCTATAAAATGTTTACCATTGCTTATATTGTTGCTTTTGTTTATTTTAGTCCCCTAACTAGTAAATATAGTTGCACACACTCAGCTTCATAAGACACAGAAAATTCACACTTTTTACATAAATATGGTGTTCCATAGCCATGGGAAAGCATCCAATACTGGCCGCCAACACCTCATGTGGTTCGGTCCATCTGGTTAACATTCTTTCTGATCTGACACCCCTCTGGAACCCATAGATCTCCCCCAGGCCACAAAAAGAGCCAACATAGCAATCGTTCATGGTTTACATTGTTTTTTATTTTTATTTTAGTTATAAGTAAGCTCTACACCCAACATGGGGCTTGAACTCACGACCCTGAGATCAAGAGTCACATGTTCTACCAACTGAGCCAGCCAGGTGCCCCACCCCCAGCTTGATGTCACAATAAGCTGAAACAGACATCAAGACTGGTAGCAGAGATAGAAATTAGATTGATGGAAAAGAGGTTTACTCTCCATAGCTTGTAAAATTCCAGTACTGTCCCTGATCTGTCTGCTCACTCAGTGGCTGTCCTCAGTTTGGTTCCTCCCTTACCGTGTAATCTCTCCGGCAGTTAAAAGGCTCCCCTACTCTCAGAGTTCCCATTTGGGGCAGCACTGTTGCAGTTTAGGTCTTGCCTCCCAGTGAGCTCCATCCCTGTACTGTTACCCTACTCTGCCATCCTCCTCCTCACTTTGTTCTTAAACGTAATGCCAAGTCCTGATTCTCACTTGCACCTGCGAGGATGAGGCTGCAGGTGTTTATCTGTCTAGAAGTCCACCAGAAATCAGTGAAAATTGGGGCAGTTCCCCCTAGCAACAACAATTAATATGTAGGAGAGTGCCAGGCTCAGGCAGTCTTTCTTTCCAATTATATGTACTCCGTTTCGTGAGGTGTTATTTAATTCCCAAGGTTTCATGATAAATTGTACCAATGCCATTCAGTTTCCAAACGCAATTTGTGATTCTGTTATGTGAAAAGACCTTATATTAAATAAAAATTAGTCTTAATATCGGGTCCCTCTGTTCTCTGTGCAAGAAACTCATTGCAGAGCAATTCTCATTTATAGTAATACATCTTTGCTTTGAAAACCATGATAGCAGAAAACTGCGTAAAAGAGAAGGAAACGGAGCTTCAAAATGTCAAACAACATCTGTTTCCCATTTCTGAGAATTACAGAGCTTTCTCCAGCCCTGTAACCCCTTAGCCCACATTGTATCTGTCCCTTCATAGTTTATGAGCTTTATCTTCAGAAGCCTTTCAGTAAATGAAACCTGATACAGAAAGTGAATCTCTGCTTTAGGTTCTCTCCAAGGATTAGGGACGAGATTTATTAGAACAACACCGTTCATGCTGTGATACTTTAAGGTTGTGTCAACATTTCAATTATAAACCCGTGCTTCCAGGGGTGTGTACACCCTGGAAAAGAAAATAATTCTTCAGCTTCAAATTTGGAAAGTGGGATAGTCATTTGAGGTCCATGTTTAGTTTATTCGAATTTTAAAAAGCTGCAGGTGATTGACCTTTCTAAGTGTAGAAAATTACATCCCACTGACTTCTGTTATTTTATACTTCAAGACTATCCCACGGTCAAAGCAAAAATACAATGCCGAGATGATAAGTTAAATAATTAGAGCAAAAAGACCTAAATAGGATCATTCTGGGAAACTGTAAAATGAGTCAGTCTTTTAACATTTATTTTAAGAACAAGGCAGAGGTGATCTTGTCACATGCAGTAATAGGTCTGTCACATTATTCTTCCAGCTGTAGCTTTAGATCAACCAGGCAGCAGTGGTTTCTGCTGAGTGACCTACAACCCACCCCTCTCCCCTCTGGAAGAGCAATGGCTCAGAGGTCTGACAGAAAGGTGTTGGGGGAGGAGGGTCAAGGTCAACCTAAAACAAAGCGGTGGGGGTGTGCATTCATCTTTGGTGCCCTCCTCCTTAGAGTTCACCGCCCTCTGTCTGCCCTGCCCCACACTCTCCCCTTAGCCTGTCATCCCAAATCATGGCTCTGACTCTAAAACTATCTCCTGTCACTTTCCTTGTCACCTGACACCATCCTTCAGTCAAAGCTTATCTGCTGCCCCCTCGACTGGTCGAGAACCACCTATAAGATTAGAAAGCATCCTCTAGGTTTTTACTGATTACCAAGCTGCTAAGTCATACCCCGTCGCCTGTCTCAAAGATGTTTGCATTTTCAAGGAACAAAGCTAGTGGAATTTGGGCAACTCTATGGGTGCAATGGGAATATATTTTAAAAGCACTCTTCAGTGTGGTATATCTTTGCAATGGAATATTATTCAGCCATAAAAAAGAATGAAATCTTGCCATTTGCAACAATGAGGATGGAGCTAGAGAGTATTATGTTAAGTGAAATAAGTTAGTCAGAGGAAGACAAATACCATATGATCTCACTCACATGTGGCATTTAAGAAACAAAACAAACAAGCAAAGGGGAAAAAAGAAGAGAGAGAGGCAAACCAAGAAATAGACTCTTAACTCTAGAGAACACACTGCTGGTGACCAGAGGGGAGGTGGGTGGGGGGATGGGGGAAACAGGTGATGGGGATGAAGGAGGGTACCTGTTGTGATGAGCACCAGGTCATGTACGGAAGTGTTGAATCTCTGTATCGTACCCCTGAAACTAATATAACACTATATGCTAACTAACTGGAAATGAAATAAAACTTTTTAAAAAGCACTCTTCAAAAAGCATCACATAGGGCAACAGCATACTTCTCCTGTAACTAAGAGATTTAATGAGCTTTTCTATTTTTCTATACTATGTAGAGAATTGCTCATAATGTAGAAATTCCGTGAGAACAGAGCTTTGCTGTCTTGCTTCCTGCAAAACACCAAATATCTAGCACCTGAAACACATTGTAGATATTCAATAAATGTTTAGTGAATGAAGGAATTAATGAGCATATTAAGTAGCTTTTCATCAGTTCTGAAAGCTTTATAAATAAGTAGCTTGCACATTTCCTCAATGCAGAAAAAAACACCTATTAACATAAAGAAATGATTATCTGTATGTGGGCATCTGGGGTGGAGTGATGCAGGAAAGACTGCACAAGAGATAAGTGAGTAACCAAGAGAAATACCTAAGAACAATGTTTGTGTTTTTTTCTGACTCTTAAATACCACCCAACCCTTTACACTGTAGAATTTGAAACTGAAACAAAGGTTAACTTTTGTGTCTCACCAACTGCATCTCCTGTTTCTCAAATATGAGCAATATCTCAAAAGAAATTTGTATTTTAAAAATAGACAGTGCTTCACTAACGTAATCAACCAGACTGTAAGTGCCTTGAAGGTAGGCAGGTACAATTTCTTATCCATTTTTTATGCCTACAACGATCCCAAGTGGTGGGCTGTGCGCAGAACATGTTCATAAAGTGTTGGATTTTCTTCTTAAGAATCAAGACTTTCACCTGTCCTCAGTCCAAACATCTTATCCAAATGGCTTATGAGTGGCAGGTACACCTTCCTGTTCATCTGCTTTCTCTTCCTCGCTGAGGCTCAGATGGAGCGAGAGGAAAGGATAAAGGAGAAGATGAGACAAAAAGCAGAAACAGGCTGACAGGGAGATCTTTTAGGTATTTGGAAGAATAGCACGTGAGTGTTTGGGGGACTTTCACGTATTGCTTATCTCTAGTTAATCATTTTTCTACAGTAGACCTCGTTTGTTAATGAAGTCTCATGCCACTGCCTGCAGAGGAACTTAATTTGTCCACTTGACCCCTCTTAGTCCATCCTTGTTCTTGAACCTCTAAACAGGTAGACCAGATGCTCCAAAACTATTTCCAGAGCTGATAATTTGTGCTATCCACCCATCTTCTGTTACAACTATGTGGCCTTCCTGGAGCACTAAGACTGCCCTCATGTTCCTTATAAATTGAATGCAACTTCAGTTAGCCTGCAGAGTTCTAGACCTTTCCATGGAAAGCAAGGGCGCTCATCTCTTTGGAGTGGCATTCTTCCGGCCCATTGAAAAGAGGGAGACCCTCCATATAATCAAAAAAATAATAATAATAATAAATGTATTGTGCTTGTAAGTGCTTATGTCCTTAGTTTTAATAGCAGTTTCTTTGTGAGAATAAGGAAAAAAAAATATCTCCGTATACTGGCACAATCATAGTCTGATTTCATTCCAGCAACTAACAACAAAACAACAACAAAAGCAGGGGGCTTTTTTTTTGTTGTTTGTTTAATTAAAGTCTTTCAAGCCGTGTGGAGCAATACTGCTGGGTAGATCTTGTAAGAAGAGATAATTAAAACACAAACAAACTAGTTCTTTCATTTGGAATAGCAACCACCACACATGCTCAGGACGGCTAGCCCTCACAGAATCCCAAAGGACCCTTAGTATGCAAACTCGGTGGGCTTGAGAAATAGGTTTGCCAGTCTGTTCGAAAGCTACAAACCCCTTCACACTGGGAATCAGGCAAGATATCTCTGGAAAGTCAGACTTTTTCTGGGACACCGCCGAAAGGAACCAGGCAAATGAAATGGTCCCTTTGACAACAGGCTCTCGACAGACTTGTGCGTCTCAGAAAAAGAACTTTCTCAGTCTTGGGCTGAGGTGAGACCATCAGGGAATCTCCAGGCCTTTCAAAAGAGTAAGTGGGAAAAAAGGAGAGAAAAATAAGTTCACACTTATACATGGATTTCTGCCAAAATGCTGGTGGATTCTGTTTTCAGATTCCACATGTCACGTGATCTGATTTGGAGCCATGTATCACACCCGCCTCACTATTTATGATGTTTCTAGGAGACAGTCGGGATACTTGGCAACCGTACTAAATGCAGTAAGGTGCATTGACCCATATGCAGTCTCTGCAATAACTTTTAAGAGAACGTAGCATTTGCAGCAAGATAGACCTACATTTGAATCCTGTCTTCTTCCTGTGTGGTCTTGACAAAGTCACGGTTCTTCCTGAGCATCAGTCTCCTCATCTTGAAATTGCAGATGAAGATACTTCGAGGCCCACCTGACTTGAGGACAGTTGTGATGGGCCATTCAAGGCCCACTGAAAGCTGTCCACATTGGGCCCAAGACCGGGTATCTGCAGCCTTTTTGCCTCCAAGCTTTCTCTGAGGACCTTGGAAACCACTCTGTTCAGGCACCAGCCCAGCCTAAAAGGCAGGGAGATTACTATCCCCATCCCAGTCTCCTCCCCGGCAGCCCTAAAGCAACGGGGGACAGGAGTCCTTGGATAAACGCCCAGCCTCCCCATCTCAGGTAGGACAGCTCAGAAGTGGGTTCGGGTCGCATTTCTCTGTGGCTGCCCACAGTACACTCCCTGACCTGAGATTCCTGGTGTCGACTCTCAAGTGAACTACGGGCACCCAAATGCCTGCTTCAGCTTCTGCTTTAGAGGGACCTAAACTAAGACATGTCTCATTCTTTGCCCCATATTTGTCTCACAGCTAAAATAAGATAACATGTGGAAAGATTTCTTTGTGAAATCTTTGGGTATGTGCTGGGCGAATGTGGGTTACAAATAGTAAGATGTTGCAAGCTATTATTTTGATCCAAGCTGACACTGGAAACACTGTATTATTATTTTATGTGTTTTCACTATTGCGAACACTGCTGTAGCTGTTAGGTTTCTAATAAACATGTTCAGGGCACCAATTTACATGCAGTGCTAGGGAAAAATAAACAAATGAGTAACTCTGGTGAATGCAATCACCCACATGGTATCAGGTGTCGGTAACTTACTCTTGTGTGTTCTCTCCCTAGAAAGTTCTTCCTCCTCTCATCCTCCCACCCACTTCCTACTTAGCCCTCAATGCTCAGCTAATCCATCCCTTCATTCATTCATTCACCAATGTTGCCCAATATTGCCATATGCCAAATTCAAGTATACTCTATCTTCCACCTCAAAAATGCAAAAACCCTGATCTCATCTCCTTCTCAAGGTACTGTCCTTGTTCTCTTCCCTTCACAGCCAAACTTCCCAAAACAGTTATCCACACAAAGTCTCTTAACTTGCTCATCGTCCGCACCCAGTGCTTACCCTCAAACTCTTCCTAAGGATGAATGGTCTCCATAATAATAAATCCCAAAGGACAACCACCTTTGTTTTAACTGATTTCTCAGCAGCATTTCACACTCTTGGCCACTCACTCCTCATTTGGTTTTACGTGATTCCCACTGTCCTGGTTTCCTCTTATAGTTCTAGCAGATGCTAGAAATTCTTTGTATTTTTAAACTTCTCTTCAGTGCCCTTCCAGTTTCTTCTCCTCTAAATCAGTTAGGGTTCTTAGCTGCAAGCAGTGGTAACCAAAGGCGGATGACAAATAATTCAAATTAAGTGTTACGTGTAGCTAGGAAAAATACCCCAAAATCATCCCAAGTATGATTGATCCTTGCAGGCAAGAGACTGTTGGCAACAAGCCAAGCAGTGGACCCTGCAGCTGGTCCAGGAGCATCCGCTGCTCCAGGAGCTCAATGTGGCTGAAGTTTCACCACTGCTAACGCTGGCATACCACCGCATGGGGAATGGTTTCTTCATTGCAACCACCACAATTGCAAAGGAAAACCTCACCGTCTCCTGAATCTAGACCCAGTGCAAGTGCAACTGGCTGGCAAATCTACAGCACACGCCCTACGTGCAGGAGAGGCTGTGAAACCAAGCATATGATGTTCATGACACCTGTCAAGTGAGGTACTCTGTCCCCCACCAAGTCTCATAAAAAGTGGAATCCCCCAGCCATGGGAAGATGGTTTAGAGGCTAGGCAGCCAAAACTAGTGGCAATTAGCCGCTACTTTTCCAAGTCAGATCTTAAGCTTTAAGTCTTAGGCTTTCCCTAAATTGACTCTCAAATCTGGATTTCCAGCTCAGACCTCTTTTCTGAGGTTCAGATTCACATATCCCAACACATACCTGATGGCTTTATTTGGATGTCTCGTAAATATTTCAAAGGGCCAAATATGAGCTCATTCTCAAGCCTGAGATCCCATTTCTGATCCCCCCACCAAATCCCCTTTCTTATTAACCTCTTTCATAGTACCGTGTACTTTTTCTCAGGGCATGTGTATGACAACGTTCACCAATCTTTGTTTGTCAAATGTCAGTCACCTATGAAGGTTCTTGAGGTCAGGCACTGTATCGGTTTTGCTCACCACTGTCATCCCTGTGCCTGGCATTCATTTCTTCCCTTAGTCATCCATTATTCAGTTAGCCAATCAGTCAGTGGATGTGATTTGAGCACCACTATGGCACCAGAAGTGAAAAGACATGTCCTTGCCTTCACTGGAGCTTACATCTCATAGAGAAGGTGCTCTCAAACGCACCACGAGATATACCTCTGACCTCAGCCCAAGAAGGAGTTGCTCGCTCTCCCCTGGCCCCTGGAACTCGGTCATACTGTACAGTGCTGATCTACCTACCTCTCTCCTCCACCAGACTGTAAATCTGAAAGCAGAGGTATTTTTGGTTTGTTTCTTTATCCTCAGTATTGGGCCTGAATACTAGATATAAGTAGTCAGTCAATGATTGCTATATAAAATCCAAAGTCACACATGCAATGCTGGGATATCTGGTCAATAAAATGCTGAATTTAAGAACAATAGGAGTCTTGTCATCTTTTTTTTTCCTTTTTATTCACTTTTTTTTCTTTTGATCATAAAAAAAAACATTTATTTGTTAACAGTATCTTTCACTGCCATGACATCTGAACAGGCTTTCAACTCTTTAAAGACTGACTTTAATATAACAACATTACAGGAGATAAAATTTACATTTTTAAATAAGGATAGTAAAAAGTGAAAAAATATAATGCTACATTCCTTAATATCCATGAAAAAAAATTTAACTCAAGTTTAAATACTTTTGATTTTATTAAAGAAAGTATAAAATACCAAATTCTACATTTTTAAACACTATTATTTTAAGAATCACTTATTTCTTCATAGTGCCAGCATGTTTCCCATACTTCCATATATCTTGAGATCTCCTCTCAGGAGGCTGGTACCACTTTTCAACAAGGGCATTAATAATAAAACTTCTAGGGTTTTCCTTGGGGTTGCCCCAATTTTTTCTCCATTTCTTTTTTCAGTTTATTCACCTCGTACCTCTTGGCCATTGCCACAAGATCCTCTGGGATACTCTGTTGTGCTCTTTCCAGAATATTAATTAACTCTCCAGCAACCCTCCAGTCATTTCTAGTGAGGAGAGTAATAGATATCCCAGTTCTCCCTGCTCTTCCATTGCGCCCTACTCTGTGCACATATTCTTCGATGTTCTGGGGGAAATCATAATTATAGACGTGTGTGATATCAAGGACGTCAAGACCCCAAGATGCCAAGTCGGTGGCAATCAATATTCTTACTTTACCTGTTTTAAAGTTTTCTAATGCCCTCTCTTGGTCGCTCTGCTCCCTATTACCATGAAGGGATTCCACCGTTACGTGTCGCAGAATCAGGTCGCTTGACAGCTGGTCAGCAACAGCTTTTCTGCTGACAAACACTATGACTTTGTCTTTGGGAGACATGCTTTCTAGAAAAGTTTGGATATGAGAGCGTTTCTCTTCTTCGGTGGTGACAATTATGTTTTGTTTCACAGTACTTACTGCCACTAGATCCAAAGTACCAACATATACAATCATTGGCTCTTTCAAATAAGTCTGTGCAAGTCGACCGACAGCATATGGCCACGTTGCACTTGTCATAATAGTCTGCCTGTCTGGGTGCATATCTAATAAAATCTTCATTATCTGGGGTTCAAATCCCATATCTAGCATCTTGTCGGCTTCATCTAAAACCAAGTAGGTTACATTTCTGAGGTTAACAAAATTATTCATTTGTAGATCATTCAGTCTTCCAGAGTTGCAATAATAATATCTACTCCTTTTTTCAGATCTTGTACTTGTCCATTTCTATCTCCACCACCATATATACACACACTTTTGAGGCCTTTATATGAATACTTAGAACATTCAGCTTCCACTTGAAGTGCTAACTCGCACATAGGTGTGAGGACTAACACGGCGGGTCCATTCCTCTCTCCTCTAATTACAGGCTGTGAATCCAAGTGTATAAATCCGGGCATTAAGTAGGACAGTATTTTCCCGGTTCCAGTTTGGGCTACTCTTATAAGATCTACACCTTGTAAAACTATCGGCCATGACTGCGACTGGATCGGTGTTGGCTTTTGAAAGCCTGCCTTTTTAATGTTTTCCATAACCTCAGGATAACACTGAAAAGCATCCTCAAATTTGCAAGTAAGATTGGGTATACAACGCTTCTCCCCTTCTTTCAAGTCATCACGCATTATAATTTTCTTTCCTCCAAGTGTCTACTTGCACTTGTGACATTGAACTTGTTGCTTCTGACTCCACATAAAGGTTTTTCTTAATTGGTGGTAAATCTTCCCACTTCCCCCCCCCCCCATTTCAAAGCATCTTCTCGAATTTGATCCCAATCAATCAATGGCTGATTCTCTGTAACATTACTATCTGTCTTTACATCTCTTCCAACAGAAGGTTGGAATGCAACAATATCAGTTCTGAGTTTTGAATTGTAATTTTCTTCTTTTTTAACAAGATTATCTATCACTGTTTTGGCCTTCGCCTGCACCACCTTGTTGCCAAAGATTCTGACCTCTGCTTCTTCTGAATGACCTTCTATTATCTGTATTTTCGTGTTTGTTGTAATTTGGATGTCTTTTATTTCTGACCCTCCACGACCGATCACAGCGCCGACCCACACGTTATTCAGTCCAAAGCAAAGCGGCGGTTCTCGGAGGCCAGCGGCCACAGGTTGCTGGAGGCCGGAGGGGTTCCTCCAGCCGCCGCCTCTGCCGCCCCTACCGGCCTCCTGACCTCTTCGATTCGGCTCCTCCGTCGGCGTCCTTTCCGGAGCACGGGACACTGCCGAGTTTCGCCGGGAAGCAACGACCCATGAGGACGCGTTGGCGCCTGCTTCTTGCTTCGACATGGTTCCGTGAGGAAGATCCGGCGCGTCCGACGTCGCTCCCGTTTGGCTCTGCACCACTCCACGGTGCCGTCGTAGAGTCTTCTCTGACCTTTTGTTTTTTTCACATTTCCACCCCAAGTGTCTGTTCACAAATGCACTGTGAGCGAGGAGAAGGAAAGAGTGCACACTAACAGTAAATCAGTAAACAGTGATAATCTTATCACTACCGTTTGCAAAAGGCTTCCAAAAGTTTGTGTTTCCATTGGCAGCCCCTGAGTGTGAACCTAGCACTGGGCCACACCTAACTGCCACTAGAAAGAATGTTTCCTTTTAACAAATCTGGGGATTTCAAACAAATATTTGTGGACTTCTTAGAAAAACTGGCATCAGGCCTCAAAGACGCAAACTGTTAGTCACTTCAATCTACCATGAAGATAAATTTCCAAATTATTAGAATAACATTAATTATGATATCTGTGTTTTCTGAATCCCTAGTTGAAAAACATAATCTGACAGTGAACTTTTGCTTCTTGGGTGCAGTTTTATTTTAAGGCTTTGCAATTGAATTAATTTGATTATGATTTTTTAGAATTGGAATTCCTGGACTTTGAGACTCCTCAGGAGGAAAAATGAGATTGAACATACAAAGTAAAGTCTGACCTACAAAATAATGGCTCTGCAATCACTATAACTGTGAACCACGTGAACTGGAAACGACTATGATTTTTTGAGCCATCATAAATTTTGCAAATACTGTACTTTATTTTAATTTAAGACTAGCCTGGCAAATCGTTTTGGAGTGGTTTTAGGGACAGCCAGCTGGCCCTACTGCCAAAACTTACCTCTTGGTTCATTTGTTAATAATACTTAAAATTATGCCATTAGAACTGCATTCCTTTGGCTCAAGGTCTGGTTACCCCACTAAAATGCAAATATCCCTGGGCAAAGCCATATTTAAAACAGTGACCACCATTTACCCGTAACTCTTGTCTCAGTGTTTACACATGCGTAGAAGTGGAGAAAAGGTAAGCTATGATTCTTAGCCCACCAACAGGAAATGAGTCCAGAAAAGAAAGTCTGGAGATTCTAAGTCAATGAAATGACATCTTTGCCTGAAACTCTGCCCTGAAAAAATAATTTGAAACACTGGGGACTGGGCTGTGCAACGCAATCTTCCTATATCTGCATGTAAAGAAGAAAAAGAAAACCCACAAGGAAATCTTCCTTGAGACATCTCTTGGAGTTCTCTCATTACTTCCCTGATAGTAATAAATAGCCGATAATCTCAAAGCAAACTGCTTCTGATGTCTGTCACTTAATACTAAGCTGCTATATTTAGCATTCCTAGCTAAATAAATTTATCCCTAGCCAACACTGGAATTAAAGAACCCAAAAGGGGCTTTATGAAAATTTCCCTAGGTAATTGATACTTTTAACTGAGTTAGTCCTGGATTAAATACCTGAAATGAAATGTGATGATGAGCTGGAACACCTAGGAGCCAACCACCCATGGCCAAAATAGAATCATCTGGACGCCGTCATCTTGCCTCAGAAAATCAAAGTATCAAATACCCTATCAAATTGCACCTCGAGGCATGAAAACAAAGCTGAGTATAAACTCACTAAGATGATTTGGAAAGGGCTTCCCCGTTGATGTCACATTAACGAACTTCACCTTGATTCCATGTTCTCCTCTGGCTATAGAGAGAGAAGGTCATTTTCCTGTTCTTTCCATTACTGTGTGTTTTCCTTCACCTGCAGAACAGAGACAGTGAGCACCCTGTCACCTTCGACTGAGGTCAGGTGTCTCCACTCAGGGTTCCCTCGGCACAACAGTCCCATCTGACGTTGTTAAACGTCAGACTGAAGTAGACATTCCACAAGGATCTGAAATGAGGAATGTGAGCGCTGACCTGTCACTCCAACACCCCATCGGCCCCTGTCGATTATTAAATGCTTATTGTGGTGATGCCCCTCAGTTAACTGATCAAGCTTTAAGTTTTCCGTTCTCAAGACAAATTGACTATTTGTGTAAAAGATCCAGACTTCGGGGTGGCCAAATTCATGAAAACCTGTTCTGCTTAAAATTTAAGGCATCAGGCTCAAAAAGGGTATTTCTGTATCATAAAACCCTTGATCAGAGCTTACTTATTGTTGTTGTTGTTACTTAAACAAATAGCATGGCCTTGAGAATAGAAAAGTGAAAATATACACCAATATCACTGATACACGGCCATCTGAGACCAAGCTTTCACAGCTGTGGATGAATTACAGAAGATCAAGGTGACACAATTTGCCAGTTTGCTGTCTGGCAAGAAATGTCTGTGTCATCCTCACTGCCATATGTTGAAATCCTAACCCCCAGGAGGATGGCTGGAAGTGAGGAGGTCATGAGGGTGGAGCCCCATGAATGGGATTAGTGTCCTTATAAAAGAGACCCCACTGAGCTCTGTCACAACCCCCCACCACGTGAGAGCACAACAAGACGGCTGTCTGTGAACCCGGAAGCTGGTCTGCACCAGACATGGGATCAATCTGCGGGCACCTTGAGTCTGGACATCCCAGCCTCCAGAACTGTGAGAAGTAAATGTTTATTGCCTAAGCCACCCAGCCCATGGTATTTTTGTTATAGCAGCCCAAACAGACTATGACAGAATTTTAGTGCATCTCCTAGGCATTTTGAACATTTATTTAAACCAGTCACAAATCACATAATTTTTTTAAAGATTTTATTTATTTATTTGAGAGAGAGAGAGAAAGTGAGCACCTGTGCACAAGCAGGGGGGAGGGGCAGAAGGAGAGGGAGAAGCAGACTCTCCGCCGAGCAGGGAGCCCGATGTGGGACTGGATCCCAGGGATCATGATCTGAGCCGAAGGCAGATGCTTAACCAACTGAGCGACCCAGGTGCCCCTGAATGGGAATGATCTTAATTTCTTATTTACTGAAATCATCAGCTCTAATAAATTTCATAATTTCATTTTTCTCTGCACCTCATTGAGCAAGTTGAGGCAACAACCTACCTGGAAATGACATCATAGGATTTTAAGTGATAAGACCATTCTGTTCCAAAAGAAAAATATAAGACTAGCTCTTCTCCAGGTCCCCAGATCCCTTCCTTGTGCCTTTTAATCCAGATGTGTCCTACTTTCTAATACCCGAGGCTTCCGCCTCCCACCTTCCCACCACAGCCCCCACTTCACCCTATGATGTTTCCACATTACTTTAGGCTTTTCCATTCAGAAGGAAACAATTTAAGCATCCAGGATTATTTTAGACCAAGATCAGGTATCTGGTTCTATCTGTTCCCTACCATGTCATTGCCTCTAGAATGTTGGGAGCTTAAAACATTCTGGAACCCACTGAGCACCCATTGGTGGGGAGTGGAAAAGAGACCCAGAGGCAAAGATCTCCCACGGTGGCTCAGACATTACTAAAGGTGTTTGCAGAGACTGTGTATCTAATCCTCACAAAAAAACCTTTTTCTGTAAGCCTAAGTATCTCTTTGAAGAGGTTAAATAAATTCCCTGAGGTCACATAGCTAATAAATGCCGGTTTCAGGATTCCAACCGAAATCTGTATGACTCTTTAACTCTAGTGCTGATGGGCTTTTCAGTATGCCAAACCAAACCCAAATGAATCTCTGGTGGGGGATTTTAACATTGGTCCATAAAGGTGAGTGACATTGTGGATCAGTGACCAAAGACACCATCTCTGCGTGTGATTTTTCCTTCCCAACCTGACTTTTTCCTTTGTCATATTCTAGCTTCAGTGACTTTCAATTCCAAACTAGCCTTGAGGTTTGTTGTTGTTGTTGTTGTTTTTAATCAATTATTATTCATTCAGTCTTTAGACTAGAAATCCTCTAAAGACCTCAAGGCAGCATATAGAAAAATATTGCATAATGAACAGTAAACAGTCGGATTAGCAGGAGGGGACAACTGAGAACACGGCATTCTTTCTTCTAGTCCTGGGGGAAAGTGGGAAGTTTTACCAAATTGAAATGGGCTCTTTCTCCCACAGCTCCAGCCAGGCTTCCTTTCACCCTTACTGAATATGAAGCCACAAGTCAACAGATCTTCTAACTTGACCCCTACTACCATCCTTCCAAAATATGCATGGATTTCTTTACCAACATCCTGCATATACCCCCAAATCATCAATCCTCACTGCTTCTCCAAAATGATTTAAATCTTCAAGGAAACAACACTTAGGACCTCCAGGGGCGGTCAACATGCCCTGTTGAGGGTAAGGGTGTTATGCAGTCTATCTGACCATGAGTGCCATCTTGATGACCATCTCTAGGTCCACTGGAGCCCAAGCAAGAAGGGAGATTGAACCCAATGGCAACTGCAGCACATAGACATAGGCATGAAGATGAGTAAAGACATCAACGGAGACTGTTCTTCTAAGTCTTTTCCATGTTATGGTTGAATCATGTTCCTCCTTCCCCAGAAAAAAGATATCCTGAAGCCCTGACCCGTAGTACCTCAGATTGTGACCTTATTTGGAGATCGGGTCTTTACAGAGGTAATCAAGTTGAAGTGAGGTCATTAGGGTGAGTCCTAGTGCAATATGACTGCTGTCCTTATATAAATGGAAAATTTGGATGCAGAGGCAGACATTCATGGAGTAGGGAGACAATGTGAAAGGACACAGGGAGAAGGCAGCCATCTCCAAGCCAAGGAGAGAGGACTGGAACAGATCCTTCTCTCAAAACCATCAGAAGGAGCCAATCCTGATGACACCTTGGTTTTGGACTTCCAGCCTCCAGAACTATAACAGAATACATTTCTGTGTGTAAGCCCCAGTTGATGGCACTTGTTACAGTAACTAGCAAACTAAAAAACCAGAGAACTAGTTAGCATACCTGGGCAGTTGATGGTTGTCCTGAAAACCCCAGAATTCTGTTATCTTCTGAACGCCAAAAAAAGAAT
Organism: Halichoerus grypus; assembly: GCF_964656455.1. NCBI lineage: Eukaryota > Metazoa > Chordata > Mammalia > Carnivora > Phocidae > Halichoerus > Halichoerus grypus. The sequence continues at coordinate 48,280,918 of NC_135717.1, read as the reverse complement.
GACCAGAAATAAATCCTCCAACCCATTAAGTGGTGTTTCTATCCCAGGAAAATGAGGTGAAGGAGTGTAGTTTATCCCAAGGTCACAAGTTAGATGTTAGCTCCCACATCAGGATGGCCTAACTGTAGAGGAGAGTTCTGGAACTAAAATTCATTTAGAAGGAAAGTTTATGTAATGAGTATCAATATGAAGACTCTCAGAAGACTCTTCACAAATGCTGTAGAGTGATTCCATTAGGGTTCAGGGTTGGGGAAGGCAGAAAAGAGCCAGCCCTTCTCATGGGATCAAGGACACAATTCCCAGCTTGGTCTGGAATAGGTCTCTAAAGACAACCTAATTGGTTTTCTCATCTTCCAAAAGGAATCTAACTAATGTGGGCTGATAGTAGACATGGCAGAGCACCCAGATAATGACTTCAGGCATCTTAGATAAATTCCTTTACCATGATCTTGTCAAGGATTTAGTCTTTTGTGTAAGAATTTCCTTTGGGAGCCATGGGAGCCAGGGAGAAGGGTACAGCCTTAGCCTTGCTCCATTTGTAAAGTCCCCAGGCAACTCTAGGGAAATGTGCACTGGGTTTACAGTTCGGACTGGATCTCAGAATCTGCAATGTGTTTTCTTGAATGGTGACTCTCGTTAGACTCATAACCTAGACCCAAAGTTGCTTAATCAAACTGTGCCTGAGGCTTACCATCCACCAAATAAGGATGATATTATTGGGGTATGTATTAAGACCATTGGCTGAAAAGCAAGCTACTGGAAAATAATTAGTAAACAAATACCAAATGAGGGAATTCTGTGACTCGTTCCTGCCATATCTCTACACAGGAAGGAGAACTCACTTTTCCTCTCTGTGCGTGTGTATGGGGTCCTGCATTAATTTCTTGTGGCTGCTATCATAAGTTATCATAAACTTGGTGGCTTAAAACACAGAAATTTATTCTCTCACAGCTGTGGAGAGCAGAAGCAGGAAATCAAGCTGTTTGCAGGACCACACCCCCTCCAGAGGCTCTGGGAGAGACGCCATTCCTTGTGTCTTCCAGCTTCCAGTGGCTGCAGGCGTTCACTGGCCTGTGGCCCCACCATTTGGATCTCCACCTCCATCTTCACACTGCTTTCCCCTCTGTGTGGGTCTCTGTCTGCCCCTACCTCTCTCATAAGCAAACGTACGGTTGCATTTAGGGCCCACGTGGAAAATCCAAAATGAGCTCTTCCTCTCAAGATCCTTAAACCAATCACATCTTTTGCAGTATAATATATACATAATATATGTAATATGATATATAGTACATATAATATGTAGTACATATAATATATAATATATATAATACATATAATGTCTATAATATATAACATATATAATTACATATTATATATTACATATTACATATTATATTAATACATATATATTATATCATATGTTAGTTCAGAAGAATTAATATTATAACATATAATATATATAATTACAGATTATATATGATATGTTATGTTACAATATTAATTCTTTTACCATGTTCATGGTTTGGAAGTGAATATATCATTGAGGGGAGGAGGAACAGGGAGGGTTCATTTTTTCCTGCCTACCATAGGCCCGAACCACAAAGCCTAATTTAGGATTACGTTTGGAAGCCTATCTCCTAAGGATGATCGCTGCCCCTTAACAAGGGATTTTCATGTCAGCCACCGAATCCCAGACCTCACAACAACTTGCATCTGAGATGTGTGAGCCAAAGACTCAGATGTTGACTAGTCATGCCCCTCCCTTCCTCTCCTCTGTGACAACTAGCCAGCAAGTTAGCAGAAAGTGAGAAAAGTGGTTCTCATTCACCCTAATTCTGATAAGAGTAATAAGAGAAGCCAAGATTTCAATCCTCGTGTGAGTTCTGTCTTCTAGATTACCAAGGGTCATAGTCTGGTATATGAAAGAACATATAAAAACTGCATTGAAGAAACACCTTGGCTTGTCCCTTGACCATCTACCACTCAGAAAATGTGCGCAAAGCCATGTTTTTCTGGCTCTGGAAAATATATCTATGGAACTTCTTACTAGAAGTTTGAAGTTTGGGGAAAGCAGGATGGGAATAGACTCTGAAATCCCAGAACTGGATAGTTAGGAAAATCCCCCCTGAGGGGAAAATAAGGAAATCTCCATAGAAAGTCGTTTTACCAAGCTGACCGGGTTCGTGTCTAATTCGATCGGGACGCCTGGGTGGCTCAGTCAGTTAAGCATCTGCATTCGGCTCAGGTCATGATCTTAGGGTCCTGGGATCGAGTCCCACATCGGGATCCCTGCTCAGTGAGGAGCCTGTTTCTCCCTCTGCCTGCCACTCCCCCGCTTGTGCTTCCTCTCTCTCTCCCTACTAAATAAATAAAATCTTTAAAAAAAAAACAATTCGATCATCACTTGTGTATATCCTTCAGAGAGTTGCCGAGTTGAAATAGTTACCGTCGGATGGCAATTCCTACCAATCTCAGGTCATCATTCTCTATGTATTTTACTATCATCATTCCTGCAAAGAAACTTTTAAAAAGCTAAAAATTATTTTAAACTAACTCATGGCAGTTTTGTTACCTGAAGTTTTTTGCCTTTGATTTAGCAAATCACTTGGCTATTACTTGGTTACTATCAAAATGAACTGTGAACTGTGGCTTCTCTCTTTTTTCTTTTTTTTAAGATTTTATTTATTTATTCATGAGAGAGAGAGAGAAGCAGAGGCAGAGGGAGAAGCAGGCTCCCCACTGAGCAGGGAGCCTGATGTGGGACTCGATCCCAGGACCCCGGGATCATGACCTGAGACCAGGGCAGCCACTTAACCATCTGAGCCACCCAGGCGCCCTGTGGCTTCTCTTTCTGTCCCCAGGTTCCTCCTGGCCCTCCGTGCTCTCTCGAACTCTTAGCCAAGCTTTTGATGTGCTAATTTGCTCATCAGTACCCACTAGCCTTGCCCAGTTTAATTAATAAATACTTAGTTTTGACAGGAGCAGCGTAAACAGAACTCTAATTCATGAATTTGAACATTGTTTATTCCCCCACTGTGACCCTCACTTGAAACTGGTCCTGAGTCTTATCAGTCGGCACCGTTTTTTTTTTATGCCTTTTAATTTGCATATCAAATATATCATTTTAAGCAGGCTGCTCACAGCCGCTGTTCCCGGGCAGTTACGGAACCAGTTGCCCACTGGAGCTGCAGAGAAACGTCAGTAAACCACTGTGGTTACAGGGGAAAGAAGGGGGACAGGGATTATCCTCGCCTTCCGTTGAGATTCGGTTCTCCAGAAATCAAGATCTTTCTTGTGTCCCGCTTTTGTATGCTAAATTGATTGGCTGAATGACTCGGTTTTTAGTGGACGTTATCTACCCTCCTGAAATCAGAATGCAACACAGGATTCCCCAACATTTAAAAACTTTGAGTTTCCTGCCACCAAACCCTCGCTTGACCCCTGCGGACGGACACCTCCTCGGACTGGAGGGTGACTCAGCTAAATTGCATTATCATGATGGATTATCCGGACCCCTGGGAAATCGGTGGGCTTGGATGTATCGTCCCTGGAAACAACTTCTCCCTAAATTCCAAACAGGCCCCGCGTGGCCCCCTTGGATCCTACCCCCAACACCTGCCATGGCCTGAGCCTCAACTGGAGCCTGGGGGACACCGATGTCGAGGTTGTGGATGTGGCCACCGGGCATGTGAAGGCAGATGGCGGCCTCGGGCCCCCCTCCCGCCTCTGCAAGGCAGCCTTTCTCCCCGCCTGCTGCCAGGCTGCGGGAGCTCTCGGGAAGTCCCGCCTCCTGGCCTTGAAGACCTATGAGGCAGCCAAGGCCAGACCCTACCAGGATGCTCACAGGCAGCTGTCTCTCCTCCTGGACTAGCAGGGCCTGGGGACTTGGCCCTTGAAACCACTGGTGGGCAAATTCAGAGGCTGGAGCCCACCTCCTGAGCTGAGCTGGATCCTGCTGCAGGACGGTCCCTTCTGGAGAGGGGTGGGGAGGCGCACGGGGGAATGGGTGGCTACTGATTCAAATCAAGTCCCATTGTTTTATAGTACTTGGGACTTTGGATTTACAGAATTGGGAGAGCTACCATAATTTGATCCCTACCTTTCAGATTGGATCTGCCGAATTTACCAATCCACCCCTTAGCCAGAATCCACCTTCTGTGGTTTGGGTGACACCCTGAGCTGGTTAGATTATTCAAATGTAATATTCAAATCTCTGATAGGCTTCATGCTATTTCAAAGATTTTAAAACTGTGTTTCAAAGCTGTTTTAATCCTATGACCCACTTCTCTAAAGTGCATTTTGGAGATGTGATCTTCAGGCACTTGAAAGCAAGATAACCAAGCAAGATCCAGCCCTGAGGCTGATGTCTGGCTTTTAAGAACTCCACACAGAGCCCCAGAAGAAAGAATAAGAGGAAAAGAATACTATCATGGACTACATTAATTATGCACCTAAAAGTAACATTGTCTCCTTTCTTAAAAAAAAATGAAAATATCACAATGTAAAGCCACATGTTAGATCTAGGCAATGTACTAAATGAACCAGGCAAGAGCACTGGAAAATAGTACTGTGGTTTTTTGTTTTTGTTTTTGTTTTTTTTAGAGAGAGAGAGAGAGTGCACTTGCAAGCAGGGGCTGGGGGAGTGATGGGGATAAGGGGGTGGGAGGAGAGAGGCAGAGAGAGAAAGAATCTTAAGCAGGCTCCAGGCCCAGCATGGAGCCCAACTCGGGGCTCAATCTCACAACCCCGAGATCATGATCAGAGCCAAAATCAAGAGTCGGACACCTAACTGACTGATCCACCCAGGTGCCCCAGTACTGTGGTTCTTTATTGAGGGCACAATTACATGGTAGAGTAGCAAGAACGCTAGAATTGGTGGCCAAAGGCCTGAGTATTATACAACTCTACCACCAACCGTCTGCCATTTGAGGAAGCTCTATCCAATCTCTGAACATCTATTTCCCCAACCATAAGAGGAGACAGTTGGATTACATTCACATGTATTTAACTATGCACCTCAGAAATGTTCTCAAGTGTTCCTTCAAAAGATGTATGTGGTCTGATAATTTTGGGGTATCACCATATTTCTTACATACACACATAATTGTGGAGATTTGCAGGATGCATTAGTATATCAAATGCGTCCTTGAGACATTCTCATAAAGCTTTTCAACAAATAAACCAATTTAACTGTAGTTTCCCAAATATATTTTACCGAGAAGGATGCATTAGTATATCAAATGCGTCCTTGAGACATTCTCATAAAGCTTTTCAACAAATAAACCAATTTAACTGTAGTTTCCCAAATATATTTTACCGAGAATCCTGTGTGTTCAGAACAGTTTGGCAGAGCCAGACAAGATTTTTCAAAGGGCCTTCGCACTGTAATCAGCCTTGCTTGTGGTCAAATAGGCCAGGCGTACTAATGGATCATAGAGTGTAGTGGTTGAAAGTGGGATCTCAGAAACTGGACAGCCCAGTTTCAAAGCCATGGCTACCTTACCTCCTAGCTTTGTGACCTTAGTCCTGTTATTTAACTTTTCTGTACTTGGCTTCTTCATCTGGAAATTGAGACAATAATGTGATCTATTTCATAGGGGGCATTATGAGGATTGAATGAGTTAATAAAATTATCAAATGCCCAGCAGATTACCTAACACCTAGAAAGTGCAGTAGAAGTGTTAACAGTATTGCTACAATATCATAAACTCTTGTCAAATGTAACAGTCTAGGAGAAGGAAAAGCACACATGAGAGGAATTGACATTTGCTGAACATCTACTGTATGTATATATATATATATATATATATATATATATATAAAATCTCATTGAACCCCCATAATAAACTAAGATCAAAATATAAATATTTCATTTTACAGGTGAGTAAAATAAAACTCTGAGGTATTAAGGAATTTGCCTGATACTATCCAGATATTAAGGTGAAAAAAATGAACCCCCAATTCAGGTATGCCTGACTTTAAAACTCAAGTTCTTTCCACCATATTATAGTGCCTTGAGGGTGAGAAGTAATAACCTTTCTATCATTTTATAGTTAGAGAAATGAGGCAGAGAAACTAAAATATGTCTAGGATCACACAATAAGATTCAAATTAGAAAATAATCCATATTCTGTCATCCATCCCTGTAATGTGTTCATTACTGAACCCCAAATGCAGAAGGACATATGCAAAGGGAAGAAGGAACGATCTCTCATTTTGATCTAGTGACAATTTTTTACATTAAGATGATTTTGTCTCTTAATTAAGTACCTACTGTATGTATTATGTCCCAACTTAGTGGAGATTTTGCTCTCCCCTACCTAACTCAGATTATGTTTTTAGAGAAGCATAGACATTTAAAGGTCAAATTAATTCTACTGCCTCCAGAAAGGATTGGATCAAAATAATTCTCAAACGATAATCCTTTACCCTATTCCACTTCTAAATATTCAGAGAGGAAAATTCTGTGACTTTGGTAAAAAAAAAAAAATTAATAATATTTAAAATTCCATAATATGCAAGGACCTTTGAGACATTTGTGAAAATAAAAACACATTAATCAAAAAAAAAAAGGGAGAAAATGGAATAAGAAGATGAATTGATTTTCCATGATGAGGTACAGTACTGTGCATTAAGAACTGAAATTCAGGACCGAGGACTTGGGGAAGTAATTTATTGGATATTAATCTTCCCTTTTAGCAGGCAAGGCACAACTTTGTTTAGATATGTCTGCCGTATCCAAAGTTTTAAAATATGGGGTCAAAAATATATCCCTGCCCCATATCCCATACTGCCATTCCCCCTCGTTCATCTTATCACCAAAACTGGTTTTTTACAGCAATGTCAAAGATGATAGAGCTTAGAGAGATTTCCATTTTGCAAGTAAAAAAAGGGCAGAAGGTGGTGCACAGCCTGCAGTGTGTACTTAGATGAAGCAGCCAGCTGCTTAATCCCCATCATCAGAGCCTATCCCGGGACCACAGGGCATCTGATCCAGCGGGCAACGTGCAGAGAGAGGGAGGGGCGCTCCGAAGACTTCTCAGCGTCTGAAATTCTCCATTTCGGCTCAGTGAGTGAGAGGAGGGATGGTGATAGGCGCTCTGATGTGGAGGAGAGAAAGCAGTCTCTTTCTTTGCGAGTTTATGATGATGAGACACCCGTACAGCGATTGACACAGGACTTCTCTTAACCAGTGCTGCAGATAAAGCAGGGATCTGTCTGCATCCTATAGCTAGGACCGTCAACAGTTTGAATTTCAAGGAGGGATGTAGATCCATGAGGGGAGGGTGTTCTTTGCAAGTCCTATTCTATCGTTTTGCTATGCTTTCGCAGATATAGTCACTAGAATTAGTGCATTGCCCGCTTGCAAATGCAGAAGGCAATGCCCACTTCAGGCTAAGTTTGTACTTTGGCTGCTACTTCCCCATTCTCGGAGAACCAGTACGGGGTTGGGGATTTTTCCCTGGGGAGCCAAGAGAGATAAAGGTTGATCTTGGTCCCTGGGGGATATGGCAGAAGCTCCCTTTCCAGAATGTAAAAAATAAACGGAAAATTCCTGAGGTCCTAAGATTTGTGTGATGCAAATGGAAAAGAATTCTTAGCCCTGGCAATTCCTGCCCTTCCCCTGAGGTTACAATGAAAGGTAAGGGTACAGCAAAGTCATGGTTTCTGGGAGAACAACTAACTAGAACATTCTGTAATCTTATGCAATGTCCAGGACCTTTCCCGAAGCAGCCCTTCAAATGGACACGTGAATGAGAGCAAAGAGAACTGGAGGTTTCTTGCATTTCTCCACATGCTCATTTCTTACCAATCTTACCACAGGGTAAAATGGCCAAATCCCTCCTTGGAGAAACATAGTCCCTATTTGTCTGAGCAAGGAATACCTCATATTTACAAACTGCCAAACAGAAATGACCATTATGAATCTCTTAAGCATGAAGGAGGAAGATGAGCCAAGAGTATGTATTTCTTGCAGGCTCTGTTTCTTTAAGAAAATCTAGTGTTTGTTGTCATAGCCTGAGGTCCCAAAATACCCTTTACCCCCCCTAGGATTGTCCACGTCATCTTTTTTTTCAACTTTGAACCCTCTGTTAGGATTCCTAAGCATGAATCCTTCTACTCTTAGGATATCACTTCCATTTATAGGAAGCACTTCCTGACTCCTTTTATTCAAATGAAATTTACCCATGCAGAAACCATTGAAAGAGTGACGGTCTTAAAGGAAAATTTTTGTGCTCATATGATCTTCTATTTGTGTGTACAAAGAAACCAGACTTTTGAGAGTTAGACTGTGCCATTTCAGAGTTAAAAAAAAAAAAGAAGATTTGCTGCCCCTAAATATCTTTCTCTCAGGTTTTCCAAATACTTATGCAATAAGAAGTCTCCAGAAAGCCCCCTTTAACATGCAAATATGTTTTTACCCTAAAGGGCCCCCACATTAGCTCATTATCGCATTAGCAGATTAGTTTATCAGATTAGCTTAGCATAGCCCTGAGGGAAAGAAACACAGGACTGGTAAATTTAACAAGGTATACTCTCCTCAGGGAAGGGGGAATGAGGACCAAAGTCATTTTCCAGGCAGGAAGCTATCAGCCCAAAAATCCAAGTCACCAGAGAATCACATGGTTGTCAGGCGTCCATTCCCAGATGCTAGCCCTAGGCACAGTATGAACTCCCGCAGCCTGTCTATTGCCCAAAGCCTGCACTCTCTGGGTGACTCTTGGCTCTGCCACTTTCTAAATTAACCTTTCTGGGCCTCAGTTTCCTTACCTATAAAATGGGAATAATAATGGTACCTACTTCATAGGACTATTGAATTAAATATTGATTTAATTAAATAAATTAGCCTATTAAATATTAATTTAATCAAATAAATTAGCCTACATGAAGCACTTAGAATAGTGCATCACAAATATAAGTACTAAGTGTTAGCTATTAATAGCATCAAGAATCAGTAACTAGTCAAATGGTCCCATTTTTATAACCACACACACACACACACACACACACACACACACACATTATAGAAAAAGGTTGGAAGAGCATACAATGAATGTTAATGACTCAGTGGTGGATAAATGACTGATTTTTTTCATGTTTTTTCTCCTTATGCATTTTCTAAATTCCCTACAATAAATGTGATTAGCTTGGCCATAAAAACGTGTAAAAGGCTAATTAATGCTTTACATAAAAGGATGATCATGAGTATTTTATTTATAATAACAAAAAAATGGAAACAGAAAACAGTATCCATTAATAGGGATTAGCTCAAATAAAGTATCCATACTAATAAAGTATCCATATATTAGAATCATGCACCTACAATTTAAAAATGTAACACTGAAGAATGTTTATTGGCATAAAACTCATGATACAGTACATGAAAAATTAACTAACAACACTGAATAAAAATTAATTCCTGGTTTACTAAAAATAAATATAGTTTTATTTAACCAAAAATAACGTGTGCATTTCCAAAAAAAAAAAAAAGTACGAACAACAGTTATCCCCACATGACAGGATTGCAGGGACTCTTAATTTCTCCTGGATGTTTTTATACATTTTCCAAATCTTCAGTAACAAACACATGATGCTTTTACAACAGAAGAAAACACCAACTGTGATAAAAACAAATAAAGATTAGTCATCAGAGTTCCAGTCAAGAAATAGAAAAGTTGAGATTGTAAATTAGTAGAAAACCTGGTTGGCCTCCTTGCCTTTCCTCTGCTCAGAGCTAACACTGAGCCATCCCCCAATGGGATGTGTAAGGACCAAGGCACTGTTAGAACCAAGAAAGAAAAATGCGGGAAGAGGCTTCAAGACGCCGGACAAGAGATCAGAGCCAACCTTGAGTTCCAGACAAGAACTTCCCCACCACCATCCAGGGCAAGTGTGGAACAGCAGAGAGAAACTGTCTCCTACTGAATTGTACCTCTAGCAGGGCAAACGCACATCTACAAAACCAAAGTGCCTAAGGGACCCTTCTTCCTACTCTTAGAATTTCTGAGGAAGTTAAAGAGTGAAATGAGAGGAAAATGTATATGAGTCACTTTACTGAATAAGTAAGGAAAGTAAGACTAGTCAAAATAAAGACAGTAAGTAGCTCCAGAGTCATGAATGAAACCCCTCAGATCCAGTCCGTGGCGATTATTTTGGTGGCAATGGGAGGAAGGAATCTTCTTTTTTTGGCATTCCTTCCAGCCTCCAGCTCCAATCTAGTAAATGTGTCCATATTAAAGTATTAGAAGCAGAATGTGTTCGTTTACCAAGAAAGATTAGGATTTTTTAAAAAATCCTGCTGAGTTTACAGGAAAATCTTAATGCCGTGACACAATTGTTAATGGTGGCATCCTAAAAATCAAAGATGCAAAGGACTAAAGTCACTTTCCTAAGACTCTTCAAA